>NW_018227219.1:0-3299 GCF_001263595.1 Phalaenopsis equestris
CCCCTTAACCATTTTTATAAAAAGCACCTCCCATGACCATGGGAGGTGGTGCTAAAAATTTCTTAGAGATACCTCTCCAAACTGACCACAGAGCTTCCCTAAAATCCCCTCAGTGCATTCCAAATGTTTTCCCTAAAAAATTTCCACTGTCGGAGTTCAATTTTGAGCTCAAAATCTTGTCAAAAATAAGGACAGAGCTCAATACACCTCCACAATCCATCAAACTCCAATTAAGTTCACTCACACCTTCACAACAGTGAAGGAAGCTCAAGCCCCATCAAATTTCCCTTTTACAAAGCCTCTACCATAGCTCTAGACCAACACCTAAATCCAGTCATAATTGAAATCATAGCGAGGCCTTGCATTAAGACCAAAGACTCAATCCCTAGCCTCTTTAAATCACAACAAACGTGCCAAGACTCTCTGATTGAAGCTTCACTTCTCAGAGCAAAGGTATAAAATCTCTCCCCCTCCCGAGCCTCTTTTGATTCTACATTTTATTAGAGTTAATTTGATGGCTTGATCACCTTATGGATGTGATCATCTAGTCTAGACGAGCATTTTAAAAAAAATTCATCCAATTTGGTTAAGAAATTAGAGAGATCTTAAGGCTAGAAGATGGACGGTTCTGGGGCTAGGCTATCGGGGACGGTGAGGGAGCATCATTCGATCGGACGTGTATCGGATGGATGGTTGAGATGAAGCCGCACAACGCTTCCTTACATGAATAGCGGGAGGCATGGCTGCTTATGTGGATGGCGGCAACAAATGGGAGCACGCCACGTGGAGTTCGGAGCTGCCTAGGATCTACATGGCCCCACACTGTTTAAAAAGTTAATTAGGAGATTTAAAAATCAGAAAACGATTTGTAACTTTACAGATTCATATCTTGGTGTAGAAAAATTATAAAAATAAGATAAAAATACTTTCTTTCTCAGTGAACAAAGGAGAACAATGTGGAAATAATTTTAAGTCCATGTGATGCATATTTTATTTTTAATTAATTAAACACTGATTTAGATGTTTTCATTCTCCCTGCATGTAGTGATTTCACCATGGATTAAAATTTTACCATGTTGTTGCCTCCGTCTTAGGGAACATTCCCTGATTTTTCCAAAGTCAGAGAGAATGTTCCTAGACAGAGAATCATATTTTTCAAGTTTTTGTGCATTATTTGCTTAAAATAATCATGGAAATTAGCATGTTGCTTAGAAAAATCCAAGAAAATTTTGAAAGGTTTATGATGACCAGGGAGCCCTTAGAAAAATTTTTCATTAGCCAAGTCATTCAAAATACACATAACCTTCACAAATCCTAAATCACTAAGATAGTTAATTTTGAAAAATATAAATGACAAAATGACTTGATTTTTTATCTCCACTTTTGTTTAGGATCCAGAAAACTCACCATAAAAATTCCAAAGCAATTCGAGTTCATTTGGTAACTTAAGTTGATTTTTAAAGATAAATAACATTTTTTGGCAGTTAAATGATTTTTAAAAATCAAAATATAACTAAAAAAATTATAAAAACTTAATTTTTGAGTTCACTGTGATCAGGGGTATTTTTTAAAAATAAAATAGAGTTTAAAATAAAAACAAGATTTTAAACCTATTTTAAATATTTAAATAATTAAAAATCCATAAAAATGACAAAAATAATAAAATTTATACAAATGCTCTAAATTACTTCCTGAGTACTTACAAATAATTAGAATTTTTTTTCGAATTTTCTAAATAAAGATACTGAATTTTAAAGCTTAAAAATAATTTTTAAAGGCTGAAAATGGGTTTTCACTAAAAATAATTCCAACAAATCAAATAAAACTAAAAAAAATATAAAATCTTCTCCTCTGAGCTCTTTGACCTTAGGAGGATTTTTCAAAAATATAAAACTTAATTTTCTCCATTTAAAATATTTTATATTTAATAAACACCCTAGAAATTAAAATAATTCTTAAAAATTAAATAAAGTTAAAAAAATCATGATCCAAAGGCTTCTCTGGTCTAATTTTACCTCCAGTAAAAATTTCATAGGATTAGAATTTATCTTGCTTAAGTTAAGAATTTTCTTTGAAAATTTCTATTTTTACATGAAAATAATTATATAAATTAAATTAAATCTTGAAAAATTATATTTTCTCCCCTGATGTTTTAATTGACCCATGAATGAGGTTGGATAAAAATTTCAAAGTCATTTAGATTAAATTTGATAAATTATGAAGTGTTAGAGCCTTAAGGGCAAATGTGTAATTTTGTAAATTTATCCTTAATTAACATTTAGACTTAATTCAAGGAGGAAAATGGGCAACCTCTGATCTTAATCAGTTGATTTGGATGTTTGAAACACAAATGGTTAATTGGTAGAAACCAACCTCACTTTCCTAATTGAAAAGATAAGTTAATAAATTTCTAAATTATTAAAATTTGGAAGTTTATTAAAATAAATGAACCTAGGACTTAGGGGTAGGACTTTTGAAGTCAATAATTAATCACCTAGGTCTTAAGGGCTTAAAATTCAAATCATGAATCATGACCACCTAAAGCTTAACCTTTTCAAAACTAACTAAGACACTCACCTAAGTCTTAAGGGCTTAGTAGTGACATAGGCTAAATGGAGTTTCATTTAAATGAGGATTAGAAAAGTAAATATCAATTAAAACTAAGAAGTCTTTCAAACAATACAAGCCTAATTAGGACCAAAATTTGGCTAAGTGTTCCAATAACACTAACTTGCCTCTTTAAGGGTCTTCACCCACATAATTTTTAAAATTAAATTATAGATGATAATTACCTTACTCTTAGGGATAATTGATACATCAATGTTCATTGAGCATTAGGGTGTTTATAGGATGAATTATTAAGCAACATAAAAAGTTTAAAAGAACTCAAGATTTTCCACCAGGAAGCAAGAGAGTAACACAGACGTGCTTCTTTCACTAGATCTGTTAGATACTAATAATGACTTTATATATGCTTAAAAATACAAGAATTTGATACTGCTTTTAGAAGATTTAAATCCCCGGCAACGGTGCCAAAAACTTGACAGCGACTTTGTATATGCTTAAAAATACAAGAATTTGATACTGCTGCTAGAAAATTTAAATCCTCGCAACGGCGCCAAAAATTTGACAACGGTTATAGATTTGATAAAAAATGTGTATAAAATATTCAATAATTGCAAAGTCACACTTATTAACGCAAGTATATGTATCGCTCAAATAATACAGGGCTCTAATGGAGTCCTGGATATTGATCCCACAGGGAGTAATATTAGAGGCTACGAACTAAGATTTAAAAA
>NW_018227219.1:5122-7142 GCF_001263595.1 Phalaenopsis equestris
CCTAAGGTTGAAGCTCAAAACATTCCTTTATCTTATAAGTATTTCATAGTTTTTACATCATTGAGCCCCAATCTTTTCTTCTCAAATAAATTTCTAAGATTCTTAATATTTCAAAATATAGTTTTTTTTACTTTAAATAGCTAACTGAAGTCTTATTCTCTTAGACTAAATATCTTAATCTACAAATTAATTTTTCTTACAAAAAAATTCCTTTAAATCTATCATAATATTTAAATATCTACAAAATATAGTTATCTGAATTAAATTCACTACAAAAAATCATATTAATAATTTTTGAAAATATTTAAATTCAGAACATATAATAGTTAATCTTTTCCTTTCCTCCCCTAAACTTAAATTTTTCAATATGGAATGATACAAGTGGGCAGAAAAAATTTAAATATAAATCATACCTCAGTACTTTAGGCATTTTCATTTTTTTGAAATTTTTGCAGTTCCTTCTCAAAATTTTTACTTTAACTGGTCTGTAAAATTAGGAGGTTTCAATATATATAAATCATTAGAGATATTGTTGGGTAATAAAATTTTGAAATAAGTACAAAACTAAACATTATACAAACACTATATTTCACTAACACATCATAATACTAAATAAAAACAATTACAAATACATCATAATGAAAAAAAAATCACATCACATTACAATTTTACAAAGTACTAATCAAAGTCTATTAAAATTACACATGCAAATTTCAAACTAAAAAATTAAACATTTACAACATTATTAAAAATTTTCTAACTGCAAACATAAAATAAAATATAGAATAAAATGAAAGTACAAACAAACATACATCTATCTCTATCACAAAATCACAAAATAAAAGTACATCAATCACTATCATATATCAAAATCCCATACTATATCGTCGTCTCCCTGGTCAGCAGGTGGATTGGGCTGATACTGAGTATAACGGGGGCATTCAGGAAAAGTAACATGTGTTGCTGGGCCTGAGGTTCGTAGTAAGCTATCTCGAAGTCAGGATGACTCTGTAGGTACTCGCTATCATAATCATGTCTACGTTCTAATCCCCCAATTCTTTCATTTATTTTCTCTATACTCTTCTGCTGCAAGGTTAACTCATTCATTAAATCTTGAAGGGTAGGGGAACTAGAGGGGATATCTCTACAAGTCATAACTAGTAGAGGGGATAACTCTACAAGTAGAAGGTTCTTTACTCCTACTCCTAGAACTCCATCTGTCATGGGATTCATATGTCCTTAAATTAGGTTTACTAATGGGTTTCATAGGGTAAACCCATTCTTCATCATCTCCAGCTTCAACTCTAGAAAGTTGGCAAAGTGCATAAATGAGGTCAGGATGTCCCAAACCTCCACTTGATTCACTCCTTGCCGTGGTCAAAATATTCTTATAAATAATTCTCCCCACATTTATAGTCTGATTTTTCTGAATAAAGAAATTCAGAATAACTTTATATCTTGTTACCTCACTATGGTGATAGGTAGGTAACAGAGTAGAGGAAATAAAATAGTGCCACGCTTTAGATGTGACATTCAACATGAAAGTAGAAAAATTTACCCGTTCTTGCTGCTTTATCTTCCACGTCCCTTTCCCATCAGTGATAAAGTTAATGACATCGTTCAGCGGGCCTTCCATTATATTGAGGTTTCATAATTACAGATATAGGAGTCTGGGACTTCATAAAATGAGTTAATGCTGGCGGCACTAAACTCAAAAGAAAACCCTCTTACTCGCACGGTTTCGTCCTCATAATAGAATGCTTTGGCATATAATTCTTTCACAACATTCACAACAGCCTTGTTAATGGTATAACAGAAATTTTCCCACCTCCGTTCGGTAATAACTCGTTCGACTTCTCCTCCTGGACTCTCAAAAACACGATCTTGTATACATTTTTTCCCTTGAAATATTGAAGTAAACCTCAACTGAGCCTTTGTATTGAAGAAGCGAGACTCGTCAAACTCAAGTCGCTTCTTTTGTAGTGGAATCATTTCAATTTAATCAAAATTATAAAAAAAA
>NW_018227219.1:7670-8627 GCF_001263595.1 Phalaenopsis equestris
CTACCATCGGCGGCGTCGATGGCGCCGTCGGTGAGATAGATCAAATCTTATTCAATTCTAGATTTTTACGATCTTGATCAATTTCAAGCCTCGTCAACATTTGTTCAATTATTCTAGACATAAATTTAAGTGATTAAATGATTTACTAACATAAATGAACATTCACAACACAAAACATCACAATTATATATAAAATCCAAAGGTTATAATACACGCTACATGACACATATAAGTTTGGTATTTTCTCAATCTTAATACATCAATTCAGCGTCGTAATCCAAGCCACAACACTCTAAAAGTTGAGTAAACGCTAAAGAAAAACATTTTATGCTCAATCTCAACTATATTGAGATCTAAAAGCAAAATTCAAAGCTAAAGTAAACACATAAGTTCAAATTAAATCACACACATAGACATAAAGGTAGTAAAGTAAATCTACTACTCCTCCGATTCAGTGCTTGTTTGTCCTCTAATATCGCCCATCATTGAACATGAACGAAGAGGTTATAGAAGGGTTGGTATGGGAATTCTTCAGTAAAGTCCTCTTCTATCAATCTCTTCTTTCTCATCAATCATATCAAACTTCCTTTAATATGTCCAGAGTGATCAAAATGCTCTTTCATCCTCCAGTCTAGATGATAAAAAAAAATCAGAGATATTGTTCATTGCATTCATAACATTTTGTACCTCTTTCTCCAGTTTCTTGATTCTGCTCAAAATCACTAGTGGCTTGTCCGGAACTAGAGGCTGAATAAGAAGTGAATTCTAAGACGATTGATCCGTAATAATAGTCATATCATTCTCATCTTCATTGGCTGAGAACTTCTGAATTGGGTCCAAAGGCTTTCAAGGTAGAAGTACCTTTTCCTAATTCTCATAAGATACTTGGCACTGACTGTAGAGTAATAAGTTTGTTGAAGGATGTCCAAGCCCATAAGTTGATCCATGAACGATCAG
>NW_018227219.1:9880-10370 GCF_001263595.1 Phalaenopsis equestris
ATTTCTTAATTCTTCCAATTCATTTAATTCTAACAATCTCTTCTTACCAGCATCATTCAAATGATAATTGAATTCTTTAATCGCCCAATATGCTTTATGCTCCAATTGTACTGGTAAGTAACAATTCTTTCCAAAAATTAGTCTGTAAGGAGTCATTCCAATAAGAGTTTTATAAGCCGTCCTGTAAGCCCATAATGGGGTATCCAGTCTAGTGGACCAATCTATTCTAATAGAGTTTATAGTCTTTTCAAGTATTTATTTAATCTCTCTATTAGAAACTTCAGCGAACCTACTAGTCTGAGGGTGATAGGAAGTAGAGATTCTAGTAATAACATTAAACTTTTTTGCCAATCTCTGAATGTATTTATTCCTGAAATAGGATCCTCCATCAGTGATAATCACTATCCGCATTCCGTATCTAGCGAAAATGTTTTTCATTAAAAATCTTAAAACACTTTTAGCATCACAACGAGGTAAAGCTTGTGTATCA
>NW_018227219.1:10464-10761 GCF_001263595.1 Phalaenopsis equestris
ATCAAAGATCTCAACTTCTAACATGAAATTCAGAGGAATTTCATTTCTTCTGGTTATTTTGCCTACTCGTTGGCATTATGGCCCTGTAAGCCCATAATGCAGTATCCGGCAAGTCTGTCCACTATTTGGTCTAAAAATGGTAAAGGGAAGTGATCTTTCCTAGTGGCACTATTTGATTTTTTATAATTAATGCAAATACATGACCCAGTAACTTGTCTGATAGGTATTAATTCATTATTCCCTTGTGCTTCATCAGTTATCGCTCCTTTCTTAGGAACACAATGAATTGAACTTACC
>NW_018227220.1:0-758 GCF_001263595.1 Phalaenopsis equestris
AAATTAATACAGAGGCACGCCGACGGCGCCATCGAGGCCACTGACGGCGAAACCGGTGAGATGACAGTTTTTTGTGTTCGAGTGGCGGTTTTTTACGGTTTTTGGGCTGGAATAGTCTTTTTAATCTCAAAAATTCGAATTCTAATTCATATTTTCCCTCCAAAAATGAATTGAAACTCTACTAATTTCATTCCTATGCAATCCAATTCCTCTGATAATCTCACAATGCGAGTTTTCAATCGGCAAAAATTGATTAGTGCGGAAGCGCAGCGAATCTTCAACAAGTTGCTGACAAAGAAAAGATTAATCAAAGAACAAGAATTCGTGAATCGCGGATTGAATAATCCCATGATGGATATTGAAGAAACGATAGTGCGGCGAAGATGGGAAGTGTTGTGCTACACTACTGCCGCCATGGTGGTTCCAGTGGTAAAAGAGTTTTATGCAAATTTTCATGAAATCAACCAAGGAGTTGTTTATGTGCGAGGGAGATGGATCACTTTCACTCCTGCACTGATCAAAGAATTATATGTGATAGAGAATGTTCCTGTCTGTCACTATTCTAATTTCGTCCCAACCAGAAACTAGATGAATGAAATTTACCAGTATTTAACGGACGAAACTGACGATTGGGAAATGAGAGAGAACGAGTATGTTAGTTTTTCTGCAACACTTCTGAATCCCGTTTCGAAACATTGGCACTTTTTTGTTTCTGCAAAAGTGTTACCGATAATGAAGATTGGTAAAGTTTCTAAATA
>NW_018227221.1:0-3117 GCF_001263595.1 Phalaenopsis equestris
CTTTTTGATTTACCTCTATTTTACTTAAAAAAGTTTCTTGGGATCTATTACGTAATGAATTGGTTATTTGTCCCAGTTGATTGTCAATATTTCTAAATGTAGCTCCTTAACTTTGTAACTGATTTTCCATCTCTAACACCACTTCTTTTATAGACAAATTTTTCTTTTTATAATGTGGATTATTATTAAAACCTAGAGGATAAATATGTCTAATTTATTATTACCTTGGTTGTTCCAATTTCCCAATGGGTTTACTTGGTTGTTCCCCCATTCCTGATTATTACTACCTAAATTATTATTATTCCAGTTAAAGCTAGGATGGTTTTTCCAACCTGGGTTATAATAGTTTGAATATGCGTGGCTTATTATTTATGACATTCAAAGTTTCTAATGATATTTGAGAATCTACCATTTGGTCTATTAAATTCTCTTAAATCATTGAAATCGGTTGTGAAAATTCATTCCAAATTGGTCTAACTTCCTTGAAATTGTAGCAACTTGATTTGCTAATATTATAAAAGCATCAAATTCATGAATATTGGCTACTTTCTTAAGATTTACCCTCTCAGAAAGCCATTGAAAATTATTAGTCATCTCTTCAATTAAAGCATTAGCATCATGAAATAATTTTGACATTAATGAACCACCAACATCAGCATCGATAATAGATCTAAGAGATCGAACTAAACCATTATAAGAAGTTTGAATAGTTAACCAATCGGGTATAGCATGGTGTGGACTTTCTCAGTAGTTCTTTAAATCATTCACATGCTTCATAAATAGATTCCCCTTCAAACTGACAAAAGATGTAATAACATTTCTAAGCATTGCTGTTTTTTTATGGTGGAAAATATTTAGCAAGTAATTTCTGCGCTAAATCACCCGAAGTTCTGATAGATTCAAGTGCTAACAAAAATTAATCATATCTTAGCCTTATCCTTTAGTGAGAATAAAAAAAGTCTAAGTCTAATAGCATCATCCAAAATACCATCATATTTAAATGTAGCACACAATTCTAGAAAATTGGCAATATGTAAATTTGGATCTTCAGTTGGTGGTCCCCCAAACTGATTATTTGATATCATTTGAATAATGACAGGTTTAAGTTCAAATAAATTAGCCACTACAGTAGGTTTTTGAATACTAAAATGAAGTTCATCTACTGTATGGTTTGCATAATCTCTTAAAGGTCTAAATTCTTGATTAATTTCAGCATTTTGATTATTTTTGTTGAGGTTCATGGAGATGGTTCCTTCTGCTGAGCCGGCAAGCAATGTTCCAATCCAAGTTCGGGGTTGATGATATGCAAATTTAATGAAAGAGATGTTTTTTCCTTGTATAGAGAACTATGTTAATTTGTTATTTTGTACGTCTTTCAAAATTTTCCAAAGTTTGAAGAATTAAGATAGTTATGGTCATAATGACTAAGATTCTTGGTGACAAACCCTCCATCAATCAAGTTGCACATTTGGACACAGTTGAGAAAGTCAGAGAAGTTAGTGAGGCAAATGCTATAGTGTCTTCCAAAGATTAAGAATCACTTGTTGATGTGATGAAGACAAAAAAGGTGGTCACCCCCTCATGAAAGCCAAAGAGGTAGATTTTATAGAAAGATAATAAAATAATCAATTAGGTTTTAATAACTTTGTGACTAATATCATTGCCAAATTTCTTGAGGACAATTTCATATAGATGGCCTCCTATCTTGGAGTAACTTTTGCCTTTAATGGTGGGGTTGGAAACCACGATGGAGAATTCTTCCTTAACCTTGGTATATTTTCTAATCAACTTGGAGGAGCTCTCGTCTATTTTAGAGAGGTCAATGCTTGTTGCTCTAAAAGTGCTTCATCAAATAATCCAAATCCTAAGCTAAGTTCCCTTGATATATGCAAGGGCTTACTACTATAGGAGATGATGGAAGATATGTCTTAAGAGTTTGGTATGCTTTGGTAAGTATTGGAGACAGATAAAGAGAAGATTTCTTGGCATGTGGGGAAGTAGAGGGGTTCTCTATTACACATTGCTATAGTTACTTGTAAGAGCTTGTGGTGGTGGTGCGCAAACTAGAGATCTATAAGAAGCTCATAGAAAACTCTCGATTAAGTTGTTTTTTAGTTAATTAAATGGTCATATTGAGGAGTTTTCTCAAGTACGACATGATATCTAATTAAGTGTACATTGACCCTGGTTAACAATTATTCGTTAAAGTGAAAGTAAGGGTATCCTTGAAAGTTTTCACATCAAAGTTTCAAAATAGGGATTCTTACATCATTTGTCATTAAGGCGATTATGGGGGCAAGTGATGAAATTCAAGGCATCCTCTCTCTTTTCTAGTTTTCATTTGTAAATAGATGGTATTGATTTGGTGAATAATCCTTTTGTACAATTTAAGAGAATGTCGTGTCCATTTTCAAGCCATGGGTTCCTTGCTTAAAGATGTAACAAGCTTTTCATGTTTGTATATATAGGAGACACATGGAAGCTATCTTTGGTAAATATAAATTTGGTTAGATATGATGCATCTTCAATTAGGATTAACAAATCCAAGCATCGTTGAAGGGACAAAACAGAATTTATGTTTGGATAATTTATTTTTCTACTTTCAATATCAACTCCACCTCAGACTGTGTTTCCCATTTTGAAGAGAACTTGTCATCATCTAGAACTATTATGGTTTAGTTCATATGTAGATTTTAATGAATTCATAAATAACCAACATATTTAACATTTTGAATATTGTAAAGAAAAGATATTGTAGTCACTCAACTTGCTAAGGTAGATATTTATAGTGAGGAAGGCTTTATGTTGTTTTCCTCTTGCTGCATCAAAATGGTAACATTAGAGAGCAAGCTAAGGTAATGAAAGCTCCAATATGGTTTGTCAAATGTTGAGGGAGAAGGCCAATTTTGCTAGAGCGAGCAAAAATCATTAAAAAGAAACTTTATTTTGTCCCACTTACATGTACTAAATGGGGTCCTTTAAAGAAATTGAAAGATTTGGAGCTCAATAAGAAGAACATTGTCAACCGTGGGGCTCTTTAAAAGACGCTTGTTTATAATTTTTTCATATTTTATTCTATGTTAATTTCTTTCAATTGTTGGTGCTATTGACATGCAT
>NW_018227222.1:0-3375 GCF_001263595.1 Phalaenopsis equestris
AAGTATGCAAATTGTGTTGTGTCAAATAGGAGCACTAATATTTTTACCCTTACTCGAGATGCTATAAAGAACAATGTCTAATTTAAAGTTTGAATAGTTCTGATAATACTAGCTCTCACTCTAAAGTTCCCTCGATTCCCTCCACCTGGGGGCTAACATCTCGTATCAGAACCTAAAACAATAAACCAAGTTGGGGGCTTTAACCTGTCACTTTAAAGTCACTTTAAAGTCCTCAAACTCTACATTTCCCTATTTATTTGCACTAAATCATATGAATTACATTCTCATTCATACAACCTCATGTGATTCTTTCCAACTGTTGACTGAGACAATACCAGCCTGGTTCTTACATGTTCTCACAACAAATTTTAACATCTAGATAGGCCAGACCAAGAAGCAAATGAAGTGCATGGAATTAAATCATCACAACTTCTTCCAACATTAAAGATCAATACTCTCTACAACCTCCATCCAACACTTTAATGCTTATCATTTTAAGGAGAAAGATAAAGAAAACTACTTAGAATCCATGGAGAAAACAAAACCACACTTTCGTTTAAAAGTAGAAATCTTTGTCACAACATTAATAAGTCTCGATTAAAACCAAAAGTAGTTTAACAATAAAAGATAAAAACTTATCTCAAATCCTCCACCAAACTCTTGACCATTGAATCTCTTCTCTTTTACAACACTCTTAACCGTCAAAATAAAACTAAAAATAAAAAGGATAAATTAAATTTTTGGTGCCTAAAAATCTCTCCAAAACTATCTCTCAAACTCTCCAAAACTATCTCTCAACCAAAACTATCTCTCAAAACTCCCACTTTCCAACACTTTTTAAAACTTTCAAGAAGACTTCAAAAAGTCTCAACTTCCTCCTTTTATAAATCTCCAAGAGGTGCCTGGATAACTCTTCAAAATATGGGCCAATTTGATGTATTCTCAAAAAGGATGATCCTTTCATACTTTTTAGAACTTTCAAGAAGACTTCAAAAAGTCTCAACTTCCTCCTTTTATAAATCTCCAAGAGGTGCCTGGATAACTCTTCAAAATATGGGCCAATTTGATGTATTCTCGAAAGGATGATCCTTTCATAAGTCTTCTAACCATATTTTCATTTCTAGTGGACATAACCGCCCTTTTGGCTGATAGGTGCCTCAAATGCCCCTTTAAATTCAGCAAAATGAAGTAAACTGTCGCATAATTTCCTCTGATGCTTAAGCGTGGGGCCTCTGGCGCTTAGGCGTGGCCTTCTCTGTTTCACCGGTGCTTAACCGCTGGATCTGGTGCTTAAGCGCCAAAACACTTATACCATTTTCACATTTTTGCTCCAAATTTGATCTTTTCTCTTTCCTTTTAACATTTTTCACCTTTTAACTTGTACCTGAAAGAAAAAACACACAAATGTCTTCCACTAAAGCGCAATATCTCCAAAATAGGTATAAAAATGTGTCTAAAAATACTATATATTTTAGGTGCATCAAAATCCCCCAAACTTAAAATGTTATTTGTCCTCAAGTGACACTTCAATCTTTGAAAACTAAACAAGTATGATATGTATATGAGTTTCTTTAAGAGTTACTAAATTTTAGATTTAGAAATATAGTAGTCCAATTTAGAAAAAATATTTAGTAAATGGGACCAACTTAAACTTTAGAAATTTTTAATATTAAGAAATATGAAAATATGATTTCTATCTAATTCAGAAATATTCTGGATTTTTCAAATTTAGAATTTAGTCCTTTTATTATCTCCATTAAAAATTTTTATTAAAATTAATTTTACTTACTATATTATATCCCTAAGCTTAAGATTTTCTCAAGTCTTATACTTTAAAATTTTCAAATATGGAACTAATTTTTTATTAGGCACTAATCCTCAAGCTTCTCCTCCCTTATTTTTTTTCTTTCCTTTTTCTTTTTCTTTTTCTTTACTTTTCTTTTTCTTTTTTTCTTTTCTTTTCATTTTCTTTTTCTATTTCTTTTTCAACCAAGGATTACTCTATCTGGATAAACCTTTAATGGTTTTGAATTACACTTCTCCTTTCCTAAAGCAAAGTTCTGATATAAATCTTTTAATAATAGTTTTAAAAATTATTTTTAATAAAATAAATTTAAGTATTAAAAATAAAAGTCTAAATTTCTAAATTTTTCAAAAATACAATTTTTCTTACTAAAGATAGTTATACTATATTTAGCATTTTCTACACTAAAAATTTTTAACTGAAAGTTTTTCTTCATTACTCAAAATTTTAATGAATTTTTCTTACTCATTTCTATAATCAAATTTACTTCCCTAATATAACTTCATATACATGATATTTTCTTTTCAAATCAAATTCACTTGTAGCACATTTGAAAACAAATAAAATTCAAGTTTTGAAAATATTTTTCATCCTCCCAAAACATAATTTTTTACTAGATTAAATAGTTTAGCAAAAAATATATATAAGCAGGATTAAAAATTGAAATGACATGCTTACAGGAATTTCTATACTCTAATAATACAATTATAAATCTAAGAACAGGAGTAAAATTAATTTTTTATTAAATTTCTATCATTTTTATTTCAATTCAACATGTAGAGATTCAATAGACTTCTAAGTAGTGGATACAAACATAAAAAAAAACTAACACACTAACTTTAATTTCCAGTCTCAACATAAAAATAAACACACTAACAAGATAAAAGAAAAATACAAGGAAGCAGTTTTCTGAGTTTAAAATTTAAAAGTAAAGTTAGCAAGATTTTTAACTTTTCACAAGGCATAGAATTAAGTTCAATTCTAATTAACTAAAACACAATAATCAACACACAACAACAATTACTACCCTAGAATTTAAAACAAAACACTAACAAAACACAACATCACAATACAATTAAAAAAATGAAAATCTTACACATCACATGTTCTAAATAAGTACACAAATGTAAATGTAGCAAGTCCAAACCATGTAGTCCAACACATATTACAAACATGAAAATAAATCAGTCCTCCTCCCCATCATCCTTAGAATCACCACTATTCCATACATCTACAGGCTCATAATCAGGGTGGCTAGGATATGGAGGAAATTGCACTCCTTGGTTACCCCCAATGAGGTTTTCCAGAGATGAATGAAATTTCTCATCATATTCACTTTTTCTTCTATTATACCCCCCAATATGAGCTGAAAAGCTTTCAAAATTTCTTACCTTATCTGCGGTGTAGTTGATATTGTCCATCATCCTCTGCAATAATTGACTTTGAGTTTTCGTAGGCTCGCCTCTAGAAGTAGAAGCTCGTAAGGTAGATGGTGTAGATGTAGATGCAACATGGGTAGAAGCAGCATGCGTTGCCACATTCCATAACTCCTTGAAAATCCTCCTCTCCAG
>NW_018227223.1:0-867 GCF_001263595.1 Phalaenopsis equestris
ATGAAAAATATTAATCTTTAATGTTGGAAGATGTTATGATGATTTAATTCCATGCACTTCATTCACTTCTCGATCTGGCTCATCTAGATGTTAAAATTTGTTGTGAGAACATGTAAGAACCGGGTTGGTATTGTCTCTGTCAACAATTGGAAAGAATCGCATGAGGTTGTATGAATGAGGATGTAATTCATATGATTGAGTGCAAATAAATAGAGAAATAATCTTTGAAGGGTGTAGAGTTAGAGGATTTTAAAGTGACAGGTTAAAGACTCCAACTTAGTTTATTGTTTGAGGTTCTGATACAAGATGTTAGCCCCCAGGTGGAGGGAATCGAGGGAACTCCAAAGTGAGAGTTGGTATCTTCCCTGCCTAGCTGGTCTTCAGAACTATTCAAACTTTAAATTAACCAATGTTCTTTTAGCATCTCTAGAAAGGGTACAGAATAATATTGCTCATATTTGGCTTAACACATTTTGCATACTTCCGCAACTGAAATCATATACTTAATATTGATTCATGATAAGGAGAAAGATATTTTCATATCAAATACTTTTCTTTTACATAAACTCAAGTTATCTATAGAAGTTTTATTATTTTTTCAAAATATCAAAAATACCAAAAAGATTTGAATTTCGCCTACTATGAAAATATCTATAGTTTAAGTAATTGTCTTTTTTAAAATAGAAAGTTTGTTGATTAATAGTGCATATTGCAAAATTCCTTATGGGTTCGATATTCGGGGCTTAATCAAAGAGTCATATATTACTTGATAACGATATGTATACTTGCGTAGTATCCCAATATATATATATATAAATTAAACGTTAAATCGTTATTTTCTCCAAGATCAAATTTTTTGTTCTGTTG
>NW_018227224.1:0-346 GCF_001263595.1 Phalaenopsis equestris
AGATAGAGAAAACTACTCAGAACTCATGGGGAAAGGACAACAAAACTCGAAATTTATATATAAAATCAAATCCATACAAATTATAACAAGTAAATAACTTATCTCTAAATTTCTCTCCAAGAACACTCCTCAAAGTTCCTCTCAATCTCTTCCTTTCTTTACAGCACACGGAATTCCTCTTCGAAGTAGCAAGAAGGAAGAAATCTCTCACTTTCCCTCCACTCTTAGAATTTTTCAAAGAATTCCTCACAGTTACACGCTCTAGCAAGCTCTCTACACATTAATGGAACATATCTAACCTGCAGGACTCTTCTATTTTCGGCCAAAATTTTCTCTTTAAAGATGT
>NW_018227225.1:0-329 GCF_001263595.1 Phalaenopsis equestris
ACTTTGTATAATCCTCTAATTTTCACTTGGTTATGTGGCTCTTCTACTGGCGGAGGTGGTGATAGCTCTACTTGAGTGACTATTTGTTTTCCTTTATCTACTGGAGTTTACCTTGAAGGTAATACTTTCTCGCTCCTTACATTTACTTCTGTAATTTCTTCTTCCCAAAATTTCTGGTATTCCTTCTTCATTGTCGGAGAAATCCAAGTTAATGGCAAGTAGTGCACCATGGCACTCGAGGATTAGCTCCTCACTTCTGATGCTATCATAACAAGTATTGTAGACGTCTTCTTTATTCTCATTAACGGGTTTATCATACTCAAGTAAGA
>NW_018227226.1:0-543 GCF_001263595.1 Phalaenopsis equestris
CTCACTCACTTTCTCGATATCTCACTCTCCATAACGCCCTCTTCCTCTCAATTTCACACTCTTCGCCTCTGTCTCATCCTCTTCAATTCCCTACCTCTACATTGCTCTCCCTCTCTGCACTTCTTTCCTTTATTTATATTTCTCTCCCTTTTTCTCGCCCTCCCTCTCTCTCCAACTCTCTAAGTCTCATTCTTGTCTTTTTCCTTGCTCTCTTTCCCCTTTGCCCTTCTTCTCTTACTCTCCCTCCCTATCCGCCTACCTCTCTCTATCATTCTATAATTTTCTTCCCTCTCTCTCTTTCACTCCCTCCATACTTCTCTCACTCTTGCTCCTCTTTTTCTATCTCATCTGCATCTAGCTATCTTTTTCTCCCTATCTCAATCATGTCTTCCATCAGTATCTCACTCTCTCTCATTTGCTCTTATCTTTTTCTCTCACAAATTCTTCCACTCTCTCTTTCTAAGTCTCTCACCTCTTTTTTTACCTCTCTATCTCTTGCACTCTCTATCTCTCTCCATTCCTTTCTCCCTCTTTCTTATCTCT
>NW_018227227.1:0-1193 GCF_001263595.1 Phalaenopsis equestris
TATCTAGTGGATTTGCTTTGGTTAAATAAAGTTTTTACTGTGTTTTCTTTGTGCTTTGTGATGGGCTTCTCTTACTCTCTCTTCTTGTTTGAAAATAATGGTATGAGAAGATTATGTCGATGTTTTCATTTTACTTTTCTTTTGTAATGAGTAGAATTCATGTTTAGGATTTTGTGACGCATGTTAGCAGGGGATTTAATTATAAATGTGATGGTTTTTACTTGCACTTTATTTACATTACAATAAAGGCCTGTTGTAATGTTAAAATTCATTGTAATTGCATTAAGACCCGAGAGAGCTGTGTAATTCTCAACAAAGTAGAACCACATTCAGATTCCATGGATGGTTAAGTTCATGGGAGTTGAATGCAAGTAAATAAGGAAATATATTTTGATGGGCGTAGAATTAGAGATTTTAGGGTGACAGACTAAAATCCCCAATTCGATCCTATTGTTTGAGTACTGAAGCGGAGATGTTAGCCCTCAGGCGAGGGGAAGCCCTCAGGCGAGGGGAACGTGGGAGCTCTGAAGTGAGAGCCGGTATCCTCCTAACCTAGCCACGAAGTCAGTAAACAAACATAAGATTAGTCAATGTTTTTTATGCCTGTACCAAAGAGTAAGGAATTGGATTGCTCATATTTGACACATAGAATATTTATTGCATCTCATTCCTTTACGTTATCCGATTCATTGCATAAGAATACTAGTTTTTATTATCTCAAAATTTTTCAAACCAATTCCTCCAGAAATGTGTCTCTTTAGAATTAATATTTGCACATAGGAGTAGTTATCAGTTGTGTTAAACTTAAGACTTACATTTAGGAGTATCTGTTAGTAAAACCTCTTAAATCGCACTTCCAAACTAAGGACTAATAGTAGTAAATTAGAATTTGATTAAGGACCTCTTATCTCGGTTCTCATGTGGGATCGATAAACGGGACTCCACTTGAGCCCTGTATTACTTGAGCGAAACGTATACTTGCGTTTGAAATTGTGACTTTACAAAATCATTATAAATATATAAATCTGAGTTCATAAATTCTTGTATATTAAAAGTTGCATCAAGCTTTTGGCGTCATTCCCGAAGGTTTAAATCTTCTAGTAATGGTGTCAAATTCTTGTATTTGTAGGTGTATAAGAAGTCACTGTCTCTCTAGAACCTCTTGTAGAGAGATCTCTCTCTCATTCTCTCTT
>NW_018227228.1:0-2181 GCF_001263595.1 Phalaenopsis equestris
TTAGCACCCAGATTTATCAGAACTTGGGGAGATTTATGATAAAAATTTTTATTTAAATGTTTGCCACATTTAAAAACTGCTAAGCTTAGAAATGATATTATATCTTTTTTGTCAGTTTGAAGGGGAATGTTTGAAGGGGAATCAATTTATGGGGAATCAATTTATGAAGCCTGAGAAAGATTTAAAGATCTCCTTAGGAAGTGTCCACCATGCATTGCCAGATTGGATAATAATTCAATCTTTTTATACTGGATTGGTTGGATCTCTTAGATCGATAATTGACGCTGTTGTTGGGGGGTCATTAATGTCAAAACCATTCGATGAAGCATGTCCATTAATTAAAGAGATGGCAACTAATAATTTTCAATGGAACTTAGAAAGGGTATATCCAAAAAGAGTTGTTGTTATTCATGATTTTGATGCAATATCTATATTAGCTGCTCAAATAGCCACTATATCGAAGAAGATAGATCAATATGGAATGAATTATTCTCAAACAACACCTGTGCTTGAGGAGAACTCATTTGGACAAATGATAGAATATCAACCTTCTTATGAGACTTTAAATGCAATAAACAATCGTTCTTATAGTCCTTATGCCAATTACTATAATCTTGGTTGGAATAATCATCCAAACTTTAGTTAGAGTAACAATAACTCGAATGATGCAAATCCATAATGGGGAAACAATGCTGTGAACCCAGTGGGAAACTCCAAACTCCAACAATCAAGAAAATCAAGCTTATAAACTTTATTACCCCCCAAGATTTAATAATTTGCAAAGTAAATAGAAAAATGTTATCAATGAAAGAATTGATATTGCAAATGAGAAGTCAATTACAGAGTCAAGAAGCTGCAATAAGAAACATGGAAAATCTATTTGGGTGTATTGCTACTGCACTAAGCAATAAACCTCTAGGAACATTGCCTAGTAATGTTGAAGTAAATTCTAAAGATCAGAAAAAAGAACAAATTAAAGCTATTCAAATGAGAAGTGGAAAAGAATTAGAAGAAAGAGTTCAATGAGAATTTAAAATTGAAAAAGATGGGGTGGAAAATGAAAATTATGGTGAAGATTTTTATTGTGAGTCAGAAAGTTTATTAAACCAATGAATATCACTGTAGAAAGACCACCACCTCCATTTCCTCAAAGATTGAAGCAGAAGTATAGAGATATTCAATTTTCAAAATTCAATTTTTGAAATTTTTGGAAATATTGAGGAAATTGATGATAAACATTCCATTTGTTGAAACTTTGGAACAAATGTCAAGCTATGTGAAGTTCATGATGGATATACATAACAAGAAAAGGAGGATATACTTAATTGAGACTATTGCATTCAATGAAGAGTGTAGCGCTATAATTCAAAAGAAGCTTCCTGAAAAACGTACATATCCTGGAAGTTTTACAATTCCTTGTGCTATTGGCGAATGATTTTATGGAAAAGCTTTATTTGATTTAGGAGCCAGAATTAATCTTATGTCGTTATTAATTTTCAGAAGGTGGGACTTAGGAGATATTTCACCTATAAATGTAACTCTTTAGTTAGCTGATCGTTCGATTACCTATCCTAAAGGAGTTATAGAAGATGTTTTAGTAAAGGTTGATAAATTTATCTTTCCTATGGACTTTATTGTATTAGATATGAAGGAAGATAAAAAAAATTCCTATCATTTTAGGAAGACCATTCATAGCCACTAGAAGAGCTTTGATAGATGTGCAGAAAGGAGAACTAACTTTGAGAGTTGGTGATCAATAGGTTACATTTAATATTACAAAATTAATGAGATACCCTACAAAAAAGTAAGAGATTGAATGCTTCAGAATCGATATTAATGAATTTTTAAGCAATGAATATTTCAAGAAGACTTTTGGAAGAGAATTTGAAAAGTAATATATGGAATCAAGATGAGGATAAAATTCAAGATGAGTCTATGGAAGTGAGTAAAGAGGATTTGGATTATGTTCAGAAAGAAATTGAAATGTTAGATCCTATAGAACGTAACAAGTCTTTGAATCCATTTATTGAGAAACCTCGTAAAGAAGAACTGAAAAAACTTCCTACACGTTTGAAGTATGCATTCTCGAGAGATTTATCTACATTACCTGTTATAGTATCCTCAGTGTCATAGTATCCTCAGAACCAACTGATGTGCAAGAACAACAGTTGTTAGAAACTT
>NW_018227229.1:0-675 GCF_001263595.1 Phalaenopsis equestris
GGGATCAGATCCCTGGTGTGAGGAATTTCGATCTTACTTCAAGGGGCTCAAGGGGAGGCGATTGAAATACGCCACATCTCCCCTGGGTTGCTAACGCACCTGTGAGAGATGGAGGCTTCGTTTTCCTGGGTAGCACATTTTCCCCAAGCCGAGATGTGCAGGATCATGGCTTGCGTTGAGAAGGCCGATTGAATAGAGGGAGAAATGGTCTCCCTTCACGAAGAGACGACCTCCCTTCGTGAATACGAACGTCCTTTCCGCGGAGCTGCTGACACTCAAGGAGGCTTCTTCAACGTCTCTAGCCCATGAGAAGAATGGTCAAGTAGACAGCTTTAGGTTAGGGGGTGGGTCTTGTACGAAAGGTTGCTTCAACAAAGGTTTATCTCAACTGAAGAGGTGAATAACATGCTTGTAAATTATTCTTTCAAGGCGGCTCCCGAGCGACACTTTGTATTTTTTATTTTATGATATAAATTTTATTTTACTTTTTTATTTAGAATTATGTGTTAATGTGACTTCTTTTTCAGCACGGCTTGTAGCAGCAAATGACCTTTCTTCCCTTGCAGCAGTTCAACTTTCATCCCCACCTTATAAAGAGGGTTAAGAGTTCACTTTCTCGCACAAATGTTCCATTCTCTTCTCTGGTTTTCCTTCTCTATCCTAGCTCTCTTTCCC
>NW_018227229.1:2755-7094 GCF_001263595.1 Phalaenopsis equestris
CAGTTGAAGAATCTTAGTACTATCGTGTATTAGATAGCATTGATATGTCAGAATAATAACAATAAATCAAACATATAATAATTAACAAATAACATGACATCATAAAAATACAAACATATCAACAAAATTGAAACAAATAGCCCTCAAAAGAGAAGGAAAAAAGGAAATGCAAATCACAAGTATCAATAAACTTTGTTTAGTATAACAACTAAGATAGAATCAAATAGATAATTTTACCTTTTGTTGGATCTTGATTTGTCTGTGAATCACACCCAAAAAATAGAGTGTAAGACAGGAGAGAGACAGAAAGAAATGCACAGTAATAAACAGTAATTTGAGAGATGCGTGTAAATCTCTATTCATAGAATCATACCCTATTTATGGAGAAAATGGGATACAATATGTGAAGTTACATTTATGCTCCTGCTTTAATAGAGACTGTATAGGATATTATGGGTTTTTTACATGTGTGGGCCAGCGCCTGGTCGCTTTAAGACTCGGTTGGATGGATAGGTCAGCCCTTACTGGGCACTGTCGGTTGGCTAAGATAGAGAAAAGCCGGTCAACCAGATTCAATAAGGATGTTGGTCAGCTAAGTTTGTTGTTGTCGATTGGTTGAGTTTTTTATTGTCAAAGGGTCGGCGGGATTGTCCCAGTCGGCTAGTTGTGTCGATCGGTTGGTCGAGTCTGGTCGTAGACCCTTAATCCCTATCAAGGAGCTCCTGTCAATAGGGTAGAGCTAGGCTATTGGGCAGATGATGAAACACCGCAATTTGATAGGTGGCCTCCCTCACAGAAAAATGTCTTGATGGATGGATGAGACTTAACTCACTGATTATTGATGGTGTTCGAGGAGGCTTCTGAATAGCTTTGAGGTAATTGTAACTCAGGGGGTCGTTGGTTTCATCGTGAGTTCAGGTCGAACTACTCAGATTCGAGCCGCTTTGTTGTCTTAGTTAGTTTTGTTCTGGATGCTTTCGATCAGACACATGAGCCTCTGAGTACACCATTTGCTGACACTTTTTTCCATATGCATATTAAGTTCTCGAATTATCTTACTTCTTGGAAGTCGTGTTGTGATATGAACAAAAAAGTTTAATGAAAATATTAAATATTATTTATGACAATTCAATGATTCAATAATTGAACTACCTAGATTTTCGTGCTCTGCATTTCTATAAACAGGCATGAAGGGTCAAGACTTCCCACTTCCTTCACATCTTTCCCTTCTTTTGGGATGTTTGGACTTTGAATGTTGCCACGGTGGATAGAGCGGGATCCAAGGCCTTTAACAAAGCATCCTACATAAAGGCCTTCGGCGAGATGAAGGAGAAGCCTCTGTTGGAAGGAGAGAAGAAAAAGAAGGTTGTGAAGAACAGGAAGGCGCGTGATTAAGAGAATCTGGTGGGATCATCTGATTTGCTCCGCGGCCACCAACTGGAAGAGACTCGAGCAAAGGTCGAAAGGCAATCAGTCAATCCTTCGCATCCCTTGAAGCTCGAGCCCTGTCTGTTGATTGGGCTAAACAGGGAGCGAACGGTATTGCGGTGCCGCTCGGGGCACTAGGGGCGACCGATGCTCCACTGCCGACCAAGTGTAGTAAAAAGCTAGTGAGGGCAAGTTATCATTTAATCACGTCCAAGCGGGATCAGATCCCTGGTGTGAGGAATTTCGATCTTACTTCAAGGGGCTCAAGGGGAGGCGATTGAAATACGCCACATCTCCCCTGGGTTGCTAACGCACCTGTGAGAGATGGAGGCTTCGTTTTCCTGGGTAGCACATTTTCCCCAAGCCGAGATGTGCAGGATCATGGCTTGCGTTGAGAAGGCCGATTGAATAGAGGGAGAAATGGTCTCCCTTCACGAAGAGACGACCTCCCTTCGTGAATACGAACGTCCTTTCCGCGGAGCTGTTGACACTCAAGGAGGCTTCTTCAACGTCTCTAGCCCATGAGAAGAATGGTCAAGTAGACAGCTTTAGGTTAGGGGGTGGGTCTTGTACGAAAGGTTGCTTCAACAAAGGTTTATCTCAACTGAAGAGGTGAATAACATGCTTGTAAATTATTCTTTCAAGGAGGCTCCCGAGCGACACTTTGTATTTTTTATTTTATGATATAAATTTTATTTTACTTTTTTATTTAGAATTATGTGTTAATGTGACTTCTTTTTCAGCACGGCTTGTAGCAGCAAATGACCTTTCTTCCCTTGCAGCAGTTCAACTTTCATCCCCACCTTATAAAGAGGGTTAAGAGTTCACTTTCTCACACAAATGTTCCATTCTCTTCTCTGGTTTTCCTTCTCTCTCCTAGCTCTCTTTCCATTTGCACTTCCCACTTCCCCTCAATGGCTCCCAAGATCTCTCAAGAACTATTCGGCTCGATTCCAGCGAGTGAGGAATCCTCCAAGGCTGCAGACCAAGCAATGCTCTTTCAAAACACGTGTTTATGCTCCGACTATCCAACTTCGAGCAATAAAAAGTCATGACCGAGCGACGGACAACTTCGGCGACGGACAACTTCAGCTTGAATCTCATGTTCTATTGAGGTCAAGTCAAGTACGACCTGCGTTTGTCGCTTTGACAAGAGCTCCAATCGATTTTTAACCACATGGCATCACCGCATGGCATCATTCAAGCTTAAGTACTATCTAACCCTATAATGGCGATAATGATGTACATAATTTTCTACCGGCAGATAGAGATCCCTTGGTCGACCAACCTATTCAGCCATAAGTTCACATTTGAATATGTACAATTTTCCGCCCACTATAGATTCCAACTGGTGGGGTTGGAGAAAAAAATCAAAGATTGTAAAATGCATCTATTCAGCTCCAGCATAGGTAGCTGGGGATCTGCATCCTTCCATCAAAAGGTACCGTGAAATCTATGCTCGGAGACCTTCGAGCTTATATAGCGATATCAAGGACCAACATCTGCCAAATTTCCAATACTTCAAAGTACAAGTACGTGTTGTGGTCAGAGAAGTGTGGATGCCCCAACCGGGCATCCTCAAATGCCCAAGAAGTTCCAGGGAGGAGGCTGCCGCCCGAGCTATTGAGAAGAAGCCTGAGGGAAAGCTGCTCTTTCCCAAACTATGACAGTGACCACCCGTCCAAAAGTGAAGCCGCTTCGGGTCGAGCAGCGTATGGGGTTGTTCCCTCTGGAGCCAACCCTAAAGGTGTGAAGTTTCTCTTTTCTACTTTTCAAGCTACTAATCGTTCAACAAGTTTCTACCAGTGACTTGACAATTATCGAAAGAAAAGCTAAACCCTCTCTGATAAGTGTTGGTACTTCGATCACACGTTGCAAAGAGTCATCGAAGACGTCGAGCGTGCTGGCGTCCAGTATCGTTGAGGAAGAGGCTTAGACAGGGAAAGCAAAAGTGTGGTCGGTTATCCGTCCATCCGTCCATTTTTTATTGATTTAAAGGCAATCGAATAAACAAGCTGGTCATCCCCCACTGCTCTGACCAAGACTAGATATGGGTTTGAACCTAAAGCCAATGTCCATGCCAACGCCATGTGAAGAAGTTCCTCGTCGAGAGGGGAAAGCTCCCACCATCGATCCAAGTGTTGCACCACCTCCTCTCTTGAAGAAACTGAAGGGTTCTGCATTAGAATGGATTCTATCACAGGACAAGGATGTAAACGTATGGACTAGTCCAGATGAGCAATCTGCTATGATCGACACCAAGATGGATTGGTATTCTTACTCCCGACGGCTGCAAAATACCCCTTTGTTCTCGCTAAGAATATCTAGTCCCAAGCTTTTGCAAAGCCCCTGAAGAAGCCAGAACGCTTAGAGCTCTACACGTTGGTTGATCAATATCATTTTATGGCGTGGAAAATCTCGCATTTCAATCCCTGGCTCTTGATCGAGCGGAGGGAAAGTGGGCTTCCACGATGGATTAGGTGGAAGCATCTGACTTTTGGGCCAGAGCTACAGAGAAATGAGACGAGCTACTTTGGCTGAGAGGAGGTTGGAGTTTGTTGTGGCAGCGAGCTCTTTGAAATGCACAATCACTCTGAGAAGTTTTTGGCCTTTCAAAAAGGAAAACCATGCTCTGAAGGATGTAATGGCTTCGATGATGACTGTGAAGGAGTATGTTGATGAGCATGCTCGGCAGCTACAAATTGGCTCCTCTCTGACCATTGAGCAGTTTGTAAAGCAAGACCCACAGTGGTCAAATCTTGAGGAGTTTGCAATGTTCCTCTCTAACTTGGAGGAGGATGAAGATGTTGAGGGCCCTTCGGCAAAGGGCGGGGAAAAGGAAAGCACCGGGGAGGAGAGCGAGGAGGAAAGTACCGAAGGCGATGGGGGATCCTCAAATGCTTGATTTTCT
>NW_018227230.1:0-1759 GCF_001263595.1 Phalaenopsis equestris
TGTAATCATTTCACACGAATGTAAGCCCTAAATACTAAAATTTGCAGGATGAAACATTTAAATATCTCTCCTCAAAATTGAAGCCAAACATTAGGATAGCTTGGGAAGTCACTGAGGTTCTTCCCCTAGCTCTTCTTCCTTTGGATTCTACAATAAAATGTTTCAAATTTGAACCAATCCCATTTCACACCTCTACGTCTGATCTCATTGAAAAGTCCAACCCTTCGAAATTCTTTAAAGATAATATTTCCTGATTTTTATCGAGAGTCTTCTTAGGTGACTTTGGTCATTTAAGATATAATTAACCCTATTTAATCCTTTATATTAAATAGGGGAATTTGTCGGTAAATACAAAGGTTTCGCAGACCAAACGGCCGTCATACTTTCCATAGTTTTTTTGATCGAGCCTCATCCTCAATTCTTGTGTTTATCCTTCGGGATAAATACAGGATTTGAGATACAGTGCTTATTCATTTTAAACTATGAAAAATATGAGGTAAGTTTGATTTCATACTTCCACGTCCTTCCGAAGCGGGCGATACGATTTGGATTTTGGCGACCGACAGCTTCTTATAGGCAACCCCACAAACCAACCAGAAAAAACGTCGACAAGCATCTACGATGCTCTGATCCTGTCAAAGGAGATGAGAGAATCTCTGTATACAGCTTTGCTTGATCCAAAAATTTGCTTAGCTCAGTTGGCTAGCACATCCGCAGATGAAGTTTGCTTGATGAGAGAACAGTTAGGGGTAACCTCTACAGATGAAGACTTGTAGCTCGGTACCACCGACCACAACCGTCCGCTCTACATCTCTGTCAACATTGGCAGATTTGTGTTATCCAAAGTTTTTGTGGATCCTGGAGCATCTCTTAACTTGATGAGTCTACGGATGTTAGCATATTTTGACTTCGACGTTCAGGAGCTCATCATCGATAAGATGATGTTAAGAGGATTCAATCAAAAGGGAGAAGGAGCCCTTGGATCATTTTCATTACTTATGAAGGTTGGAGAACCATTTAATTTCATATCATCAATGCCGAGACCTCTCTTAACACTCTATTGGGTCGACCATGGATTCATGAGCACAATATGGTTCCATCATCTCTTCACCAGTGCATCAAATACCACAAAGATGGTCAAGAAAATTGCATCAAGGGAGACCTACAACCATTTTCAGTTCATGAAGTTGGCATCCATGAAGATGTCGCCTGCACGCGCCTCCAAAAAAAACTTTCTTCTCTCGTAAAATTATGACAAATAAAAGTTAAGATTCAGAAGAATTACAATGGCAAGGTCATTCAACTCCGCTTCATAAATCTTTCACCACTCTCTTGCAATGAGTTGGTGAGGGTTCTTTTAGTTTGCGCACCCAAGGTCAAGGGCAGGGACATGGACGTGCAAGAACAATTTAATTGTTGAACGAACTAGACTGACCATCAACATTGATGATGAAGAAAGTTCTAAAGAAGAAATAATGATGACAAAACAGAAGAAACCTCAGTACGATATATCTTTAGAAGATATAAAGAAAAGCGACTATGAGATAATGTATGATCGGATAAACCACTATGTGAAAACCCTGACCCCTACTCCGATTCTCCCTCTAAAAGTCGAGAGTTTAGAAATCAAGGAAGTCCGTAGCACTGATTCAAAGTTGATCAAATTTTATCGTGCTTTTACTTCTACTAATCTTGAAAATAATGTAAATTTGGATGAAGATCCATCTAATGAATTTATGGAATTGCCTTTTGGATACTT
>NW_018227231.1:0-685 GCF_001263595.1 Phalaenopsis equestris
TAGAGGATTTCAGAGCAGGAGTTCGGTCTTGCGAGTAGCTCGACCAGAGGGAAGAGGCGGAGATCGCGCAGGGAAGCGTTCAGGGAGTTTCCTGTTCGAGAGTTCGAGAAGCAGGAGGACCTGAGCAATTTGGCGAGGCGCGACGCGCGGCAGCTCTAGAGAGGTAGTTATTCTCGTGTGAGAGGTAGAGGAGGAATTCCTGATTTGTTCCTCTGAATTTTGACACAAAGGAGTTCCTGCAGGAAGGAGGCGCGAGCACAGAACAGGAAGTTTTCTCACATGAACAGGTGTGATCTCTATCAGAAGGGATCAGAGCTCTTCGTTCGGTTGACGAAGGCAGTGGAGTTCACGAGGAGAAGGTAAAAAATTTGGTGAGAATTTCTTGGATAGCAAGGCGTTAAAAGCAGGTAGAATTCACTGGAAGAAATCCTAGCCACGACAATGAGTTCCGTCAAATTTGACATTGAGAAATTCAATGGGAAGAATGACTTCGGTCTATGGAGAGTGAAGATGAGAGCTCTATTGGTTCAGCAAGGTGTTGCAGAAGCCTTGCAAGGGTCGGCGACATTGCCGGCCGACATGACCGAGAAGGAGAAGATCGACATACTGGACAAGGCCCACAGCTTGATAATCCTGAGCTTGGGCGACAAAGTTCTGAGGGAGACAACGGCTCAAGCACTTTGGG
>NW_018227231.1:941-10623 GCF_001263595.1 Phalaenopsis equestris
CGAGCATTTCAAGGATGCGATGCTCT
Organism: Phalaenopsis equestris; assembly: GCF_001263595.1. Taxonomy (NCBI): domain Eukaryota; kingdom Viridiplantae; phylum Streptophyta; class Magnoliopsida; order Asparagales; family Orchidaceae; genus Phalaenopsis; species Phalaenopsis equestris. The sequence goes on from NW_018227231.1 coordinate 968, forward strand.
ATGGAAGGGTGCAAACTATTACTCTGGAGGAGGTTCAATCTCTGATTAGAGCCAAAGAACTTCAGAGGAAGCATGATAGGGACAAGGAAGTCAGCGGAGACAGTCTTATTGTCAGAGGAAGATCGGACAAGAAAGATTCAAGAAATGGTCAGTACAGATCAAGGTCAAGCAAGGATGGTGGGAATCAGTCATCAAAGGGGTCTTTCAAGTGCTATCATTGTCACAAAGACGGTCATTTCAAGAGGAACTGCCCATACAGAAAGAATAAGTATCAAGAAGAGCTAAAAGAATCAGGAGAAGCAAGCGTAGCCTCTGATGATTGCGATTCTGCTGAGGCCCTGATGATCCCAGAATCTGAAAAGATTGGATCCTCGACTCAGGGTGTTCTTTCCACATGTGTCCTCACAAAAACTGGTTTGAGACACTGCAACAGGAAAATGATGGGTCGTTCTACTGGGAGACAATAAAGCTCACAGGGTTGTTGGAAGTGAATCAATCAAGATAAGGATGTTTGATGGAATTGAAAGAGTACTGAAAAATGTCAGGTACGTACCAGAGCTCAAAATAAATCTGATTTCTTTAGGTACGCTGGAGTCAAGCGGATGCTCGTTCAAGGCAGAAAATGGTTGCATCAGAGTAACCAAAGGCCCTCGTGTCGTCATACAAGGAGTCAGATTATAACTCAATGGGGCAATGACATAATTTTCTAGATCCCATATGATCTATAAATTTTAAGAGCTTTTTCATGTAAGGGGAGATGCCATTTGGCCTTTCTAGCCATTGAATCATCAATATTACTGTTATTTCGCCCCCCATTTAATGAACTAAGGTAAAAGGGCATTTTTGTAATGTGGCCCCGCCCCCTACCACATCTCTACCTACCGCTCACCTACCGGCCACCTACCGGCCACCTACCTCACACCTACCTCCTACCTACCACTCTCTTGCTTCTATAAATAGAGAGAGTGTGAGACTTAGGAGAGCAAGGGAGAAGAGATCTTAAGCTACCACAAAGGAGGAGAGAATAGCTATAGAGTTAGAGAGGAGGAGAGCATCTTGAGGCCTTGTATCAAGGTGTCGCTTGAGAGGGAGGCCATAGAAGGAAGATGAGGGCTCATCTCTATGTATAAGCTATGTATTCTCCATTTATTCTGCCTTAGTGAACTATTTGATTGATTCCCTTCCGTGGACGTAGATCGTAAACGATCTGTGTTTGTGTGTGTTCTTTTTCGCTCATTTTTATGTCAGGAAGTGCATATCTCACAACAACTTCTTCACCCCGGATTCCATCCCGTCCTCATCGCTACTCGAGAGCCATTTGGTTTCATAAAAAAAAGTAGCATCTCAAACCGCATTCTTTGATGAACTAGTATTTTGTGTAGTCAGTGCAACAACAATTTCTCCAACGAAATGAAATTCTAGATATACAAGCTTAAGAATTTTTTATTCCGCGTTTAGCTTTATTTTATCCATCTCTGCCCGAGATGGCTACCCCTGTTGCATGTGTATGAAATAAGATAACACTTTTTCCAAACTAGTTGTTGCACCACTTACTGAGAACCATAAAATAAAGATTGAATATCTTCTCACCTTTTCTTTTGATTTACTAGCTCAGTGCACTGAACACTTCAAGTTAGCTAGAATTTCACTTAGGAACTAAGGTAGCTTCAGAATTTTTGAATAGTACAATCATTGAAATAAGGAAAGGCGACAGTCAACTCTTAGCCTCCTCACCTTAGTGGATCTAAAGAGTGAGTACCATGATTTTACAAGATTTCTTTTTTATTCTACTCATATTACCGGCAACTATCATTTCCATCTCTTCCTCAATTACTACATTGTCCTTTCCCTTTCCAAACAAGGTAGTCCAATTTCCTTCTTTAAAAGAAAGAAATTCCAAGTCTTTTTTCGCTAATTAGGCGACTCCCAGATTCAAATAAGGGTAGAAGGATTTACAGTCCCTCGCCGCCAAATTCCATCCAAAATGGATAAAAAAATGTGGAAGAAGAAAGAAATTCTATGTAAAGTATAAAAATATATAAGATTACATGAATATATGCAATTCTATACTGCATTCTGAGGGACATATGTTATATCGAATTGCAAGAGCAGAATCGCTCATTGAGTAAGGCAACTTGTCAATGATGGTCTTGCCATCAAGAATTTTAGTGGATCGATCCTTGAGATGGGGTGATTTTCTAAGACAGCATGTAATGATGGAGATTTTGAGCAGCAAAAATGAATGTCAGCCAATGTTTTGGGGAGTTTCTTCATTCTACGCCTGAGTCTTCGACTGTAACCACACCAAGAGGAAAGTTTTTTTTTTATTTACCTATGAATGAAGACTGACAGAGAATAGGGCCCGAAGTTGAACGCAATGCCAGAGTTGAAGACTGAAAAAAGAAGAATTTGGATCAAGTTTTTCACAAATTGAACTTGTCAGTCGGAAAGAAACAAGCTTTCGGAGGATCTAAGGAAACTTTGCATCCAACTTTTGAAAAAAAGAATTTAAACTAAAAATATATATACATTTAACATTTCCATTACTTAACTCATCATTTATTCTGAGTTTCAGCGCCAAATCTGTTTAAAGCATCAGCATTAATACTAAATTGTGTGCATATGAATAGCTTATGAAACTAATAATAATAATATGCAAATCAACATAAAGGCATGGCAAGATGTTAATTTCTTCTTTTATTTTAAGAATAAAAAAAGACTACAAATGCTTAATTATCTACAATTCTGCACAAAATATAGCTGAGTTTAGCGAAGCGGCCAAAAGTGAGCAGACAACAAAAAAAGGAAACATTATATATATAATAAATGCGACATCAACAAAAATTTTCGAGCAAAATTGTGAACATGTAACACATAAATAAGTTTTCAAATAGGTTATATGTCACAAAAATACTCATTCATAAATAAATAAATAAATAAAACAGAAAACCTAAAGCTTATTTGAAATCAATTTTGTTTTTTTTTTTTTTATTTTGTAAAATATATTTGCTTAGAGCGAACTTGCATTTCTCAGCTAAGGTTGAAATTTCTAAATCAGTGAAAAAGAGAGCTATTTTTCCACCTCTCCTACTCGCCTTTTTAATAGAAGGTAAGTCACATGTACCATCACGATATTCCTTAAAACTTGACGAGAAGACAGTAGCCGACTCTACGACATGGTTACTCAACACGTGGATGAAGGAGGCTTTGCAGGGTTCAGCCGAAGGAGGGAGCGCTTCCATCGAAGCAGGGACGGTTCGATCAGAACAGATAGACGTGAAAATGTAGTAAGCGAAAGAGCAACACATCGTAGCAGGGAGCGAACGACGAATCCAACACAGGGCGGCAAGGATCGAGGCAGTGGAAAGCCGTTTTGGTTCAAGCAGGAGAAAACCACAGCAGTAGACAAAGCACGATAAAGGCGACGAAGGACGAAATAGATGAAGTCGAGGTTCGAACCCATTCTTCTTCTTCGAGCGTGACGGAGCGAGAATCAATCGAGCAGACGCTCTGAGTTTGCCATGAGGCGAAACCATAGTAGAGCCTCCCGTCATCTTTATATATATACATATATGTGTACGTGTGTGTGTGTGTGTGTGTATATATATATATATATATATATATATATATACATCTATAATGTGTAGCAAGTTGTGGTCTGTTGGTTGGCGGGATTCACTTTAAGTCCGCTCAAGTCACAGGTTTGATCCCCAGTGGCGTTGAGCTTTTGAATATTTAGGCACATGGCACGAGCTCTTATCATGAGGCTTAGCGTATAGAAAATCGATATTTGGGCTTCTGACAAATACCGATTTCCTTATATATATATATACATATATATGTTATAAAATAAATGGCCAAAGGCTATCATACAAGTCCCCAGTCACTTCTAATGTGTCAAACAATTCGAGTACGGTCTCCTTAAAGCCAACTGTGTCAGAGAGGATTTGTACCCCTGACTTGAGTGGTCTTACATCAAGGATGTCAACCAACAGACCGAGGTATGTGACATATATAAGTTACTACACGTGATATTTTTTTGTGTGATATTAAACATTTGAGTGTTAGGCACATAAATATGAAAATATAGATCTTATATACGTAAATGCATAAAAATTATGTGGCATATGGGCACAAGCCCCAAATTACTAATATCAAGTATGAGAACAATGTTTATGAAGATAAACAACTCAAAGCGGCTGTCCATTGTCTTGTCTTTTGATTTCAGCCAGCATGTCCAGATTGACGTCAGTAACTTAACATTATTGATTATTTTACAGAAATACACAACATGTGGAATGAATAGCCACTATGGAGTTGCCATTTGACAGCAGACAAATGAGGCACACGCATGGCCACATAAACTTCATATAAAACAGTTTCCAAGGTCTTAAAACAAATAGTTCTGTCAACAAGAAATTTACTAAGCAGATATATTAAACTGATGGAACATTTACATGCATACCACCAATGCCCATGTATTTACATGTCTAACACCTAAATTTAGCTTTTTTTTACATTTATGAATATGAGTATGTACGACCACCACTAACAATAATGACCAACAAAGTATGGTTTTATACTTCTTATAACAAAACTACAAGGAAAGAAATAAGAATATATATATAAGATTGATGATGGGAGATCACCTATAGAACAGATGACTGAAAAATAAATGTAAATATTATGACTTTCGAGCTTGTATTGTAATGGTAAGAAATCGTTAGTGCACATTAAAAATATGTCAGCATGAATCTCAAGAAAATCCAACAGACAGCAGAGGTGATGAAATGGCGAGTTGGAGCCCACTAGGAGCGAAGAGTTTGCATACATCTGCCCAACTCTTGCTGGCTGGGAGAAATCTAACCCCATGTCGGATGAAAATCAACAACACTCATCAAAGGTAACCCAGATGGGTCTCGCACGGACAATCGAACTGGATTCCTCATCCAAGTCGGTCGGACGGCAGAAGTTGCCTGAATCTTATACAGGCGGTCAACAACTTCTGCTCAACCCTTTGGCCATGCCTCTGGGAACACAAACCGGTTGGACGCCTTCTCAGGTTATTGACCCTATGATTATGTAACACCTAAAATACCCCTTAGTGTACCTACTTTACGAGGGTATAGGTGTAATCTTATGATCCATGTTTCTATAAATAGGGGCTCATTTCATGAATAAAGTTACTCGATTTTTCTTTCTCTCTCTCCCTCTCTCTCTATTCCTTGAGTGTGTCTCTTGGACAGATTTGGACTCAACATCCTAAAAAATGCAGTGAGTGTAGAGTCTTGTTGTCAATAAGAAGAGGAGCGCAACAATAACAACAGCAAGAGGAAAATCGCCAGAAAGGCATAGCCAATGCAAAATGTACTAGTGAAGTCATGGAGGAGTTCGTGCAGCGGAAGATACAAGAACTTCAAACTCAGATAGTGAATATGATGTCATACTAGATCACGGAGATTCTAAGGGTTATCACGACTCTAGAAGGCAAACAGGGTTCTCGAGAGCATAATCCTCCTCAAGAGGCGGTGCCAGCACACGATGGTAGAAGACTGAACCATGGCCCGGAAAGGGCCGGATATTTGCAATACCATGACAGTGTTAGGTCTCAGCAGAAGGAGAGGCAGCATTTCGAGTGCACTGAGGCCCCACCCCAGCTAGAGAACCCCCTTCTCACTTCAAATCTTGGGGGCTGAGCCACCTGAGATATATAAACTCCCAACATTAGAAGCTTATAGTGGTCGGCCAGATTCCAATGACCATCTCGCCTAGTTTGAGCCATCAATGTGCCTTCTCAAGGTTTTGGATGCTTTCAAATGTCGTCTATTCTTCACCTCCCTAAGATCATCGATCTTGAGGTGGTTCAACTCACTGTCGCTCGAAAGCATCAGCTACTTCTCAAACTTCAGGAGAATGTTCTTGGCACATTTTGCAAGCATCAAAATTCTCAAGAAGTGCATGCAGTCATTGTGGCAGCTTAAGCAAAGACTGAACGAAAGTCTGCATTCATACATCATGTGGTTCCATAGGCAGATGCTCGAGGTGAAAGATAATTGATCAGACATGACACTGATCGCCCTAATCCAAGGCCTAAAGTTTGAGAAGTTTTGTTAGACCTCAGTTTGCACAAACCCCGGGATCAATAGACCAACAAACCCAGAAGAGAGCCCCACAAAATAAGAGGAAAGATGCTAGCACACCAAGTCCAACAACGAGTATTTTTGGCCAACAGCGCTAAAAGACTCTGAAGTGTTCTTTGAGAGATGTGAACAGTGCCAAAAATATGCCCCACTGCAACAACAACCAGTCCACAAGCTTTAACCAATCACCAATCTGCAGCCTTTTGTCGTATGGGGGTTAGATATCATCACGGCATTTTATAAATCACCACGGAGGTCCTTTGAAACTTCATCTAGACCAACCTATTTTTTTGGTATGGCATACCACTGATCATCATCATGAAAAATTTGACACAATTCACAGACAAGAAGGTCAGGAACTTTTGTCAAAGCCATGGAATCAGCCTTAAATTCACCTCAGTTCATCATCCCCCGGACAAATGGTTAGGCAGAGGCGGCTAATAAAATTATTTTGAATCTGTTAAAAAAAATTTTGAAGAAGCAAAAGGGTGCTGGGCATATATACTCTTGTCTGTATTGTGGGTAGTCCAGACAACTCTATCCACAACGAACCGAAAAACTTCATTTATATTATCACACAGGATGGAAGGCATGTTGTTAGTAGAGTACAACCACCACAGTCAAAGGATCCTCATGGCTACGATGTTCAACAAAGAAGATATGTCCATAGTGGTTGGAAGCAAGCGATTAAGGAGCGATGCTCGCGGTGGACATGGCGGGAGATGTCTAAGTAAAATCAGGCCTGCATCAAGAGTAATTCAAAAGGAGAGCCACCCGATACTACAATAGACATGTCTGAGAGAAAATTATTGTTCCTTGGGACCTGGTATTGAAAAAAAGCAAGGCAGATATACTCTCGTCTGTATTGTAGGTAGTTCGGACAACTCTATTCACAACGAACGGGCAAACGTCGTTTATGTTATCACACAGGATGGAAGTCATGTTGTTAGTAGAGTACAACCACCACAATCAAAGGATCCTCATGGCTATGATGTTCAACGAGGAAAATATGTCATAGTGGCCAGAAGCAAGCGATTAAGGAGCGATGCTAGTGGTGGACATGGAGGAAGATATCTGAGCAAAATCAGCCTTGCAACAAGAAGTCAAAAGGAGGGCCACCCAATACTACAATGGACATGTCTAAGAGAAAATTATTGCTCCTTGGGAACTGGTATTAAAAAAAAAGCAGAGTTGTCAAAACTGCTCGTTGTTCGCAAACAACTTATGTTCGGCTCGTTAAGTAGCTAGTGTTCAATTCATTTGATAAGCAAACGAATCAAGCACGAACAATTTTTTTGCGCTCGATATATAAACAAGTCAAACACGAACAATGATTTGTTCATTCGTGTTCGCCTCATATATAAACAAGTCAAACACGAACAATGATTTGTTCATTCGTGTTCGCCTCATTTTTTGGCTCAAAATAATTATATATATATATAATATTTTGTGTGTGTGTGTGTGTGTGAGTGTCGCGTACCCCGACTTGTTGGTTGGCAGCTGCGAGTCAGTTGTAAGTTCCTTAAAGTCGAGGGTTTGATTCCCCCTTGCGACTGTCGCTTTTTGAAGGGTGGTACTCGAATTTTTAGGCACATGGTCATTCCTTTTTAAATATATATTTATATATATAATCAATTAAAATTATTAACTAAAAAAATAGAATCAAAATATTAATTATATTTAAATGAATATTTTGATATAAATAATAAAATTTAAATCTCGTCCCTACCATTAACTTCATAAAACTACATGATTAGGGATGTCAAAATGACTCGTTGTTCGCAAACAGCTCGTGTTCGGCTCACTAAGCAAACGAGCCAAACACGAACTATTTTATTGAGCTCGATATATTAATGCGCCGAACACGAGCAATAATATTTTTTAACTGAGCATGAACCAAGTCTAGGCTCGATCAAGCTCGACTCGTTTATATTCCTGGAAGAAAGTTGATCCCGAAACATAAGGACAGGCAGTCGGAAAACTGAACCAAATATGGAGCAGTCCCTACAACTGTGGTGCAAGAACCAGAGCCTATAAGCTAAAGAACTGAAGCCTATAAGCAAAGGACTTACATCGGAAAAGAAGTAACCTAGAGTGGGGATGACCTCCAAAGTTTCTTCTCTTAAATTTAACACTTTTTTATCAGTAACTTCAATAAAAAGCTTTCAAACTCTCATTTCTTTTATGATTCTAAATTCTATGACACTTTCTTAAATTCTAAAGATCAAATGAACCCTTCGTTGATAAAGAGTCGAAAATTTCAGGCCAAAGAAACCCATCAGGAACTGAGAGAATCGAAACATCGCCAAAACATGTAATCGACGCTCGGGAAACTAAAATTTTTATAAAGAAAAACAAACGACAACGACACCATAGACGTCAGATCAACATGGCTGGCTTGGGAAATATAAGTAATAAAATTTAAATCTCGCCCCTACCATTAACTTCATAAGACTACATGATTAGGGATGTCAAAATAGCTCGTTGTTCGCAAACAGCTTGTGTTCGGCTCACTAAGCAAACGAGCCAAACACGAACAATTTTATTGGGCTCGATATATTAATGCGCCGAACACGAGCAATAATATTTTTTAACTGAGCATGAACCAAGTCTAGGCTCGATCAAGCTCGACTCGTTTATATTCCTGGAAGAAAGTTGATCCCGAAACATAAGGACAGGCAGTCGGAAAACTGAACCAAATATGGAGCAGTCCCTACAACTGTGGTGCAAGAACCAGAGCCTATAAGCTAAAGAACTGAAGCCTATAAGCAAAGGACTTACATCGGAAAAGAAGTAACCTAGAGTGGGGATGACCTCCAAAGTTTCTTCTCTTAAATTTAACACTTTTTTATCAGTAATTTTCAGTAAAAAGCTTTCAAACTCTCATTTCTTTTATGATTCTAAATTCTATGACACTTTCTTAAATTCTAAAGATCAAATGAACCCTTCGTTGATAAAGAGTCGAAAATTTCAGGCCAAAGAAACCCATCAGGAACTGAGAGAATCGAAACATCGCCAAAACATGTAATCGACGCTCGGGAAACTAAAATTTTTATAAAGAAAAACAAACGACAACGACACCATAGACGTCAGATCAACATGGCTGGCTTGGGAGTTTCCTTTACCACAATGTATGTCTTTTAGCCAAAGAAGAACAAACCTTTGGAGATATTTTTCTGTTAAGTACTGACAAGCTCCGTGAAATGTACAGCGACAATCATCCTGGAAGAGGGGTTTAGGAGGCCACCTCCCATAAAGAGGATACCTAACCTAAGACTAAGGTTGAATTGAGTGGCTGGGACCCTTACGTGTGAATGGATATAACTAGGCTTCAACGGCCCAAACCAATACCGTCAACGACTTAAGCCACCTGGACAAAAAGAAATGATTGGTCATGACGTCAAGATCGTTCGGTTGAGCCTATAAATAAGAATTTATTGATCAAGGCGCCAAAAACGTCCAGGCGATAAAAAAAAAACAGCTTAGCTGAGATTACAAGAATGTCCGACTAAGCTC
>NW_018227232.1:0-1095 GCF_001263595.1 Phalaenopsis equestris
GTAGCAGGCAAGCAACGGGATCTTCTTTCTCATTGAGGCAAAGAGGAAAGTCCTCCCCGTCCTGCGTAGTAGGCAAGCAACGGGATCTTCTTTCTAGTTGCAGTAAAGCGTCGAGGCAAAGCGAAGCATTGCGGCGGTGCTTCGCGGCAAAGCGTTGCGGCAGGTCGTCGCGACGACAAGACGCGTTGCAGAGAAGAATTGCAGCGACACGACGCGTTACAATGTTACGTTGCGGTGATGCGTTGCGGCGTGATGACGCGTTGCGACGTGATGACGCGTTGCGGTGGTGCGTCAGACAACACGTTGGACGGAGCATCGTAGTGGTGCGACACATTGGATGCCCAATGTCACATATGAAGGTTACCTTGGAGATAAATTGTCAGTGGCCTTTGACTAGGCTGGGGCTATGCATCATAGTATTACTTAATGATGTTAATTTATATGAGAGGAACCAACGAAAGTCCACTGAGGACTTATTAACCCATCCGAGGTTGTTTAATGGAGCATTGCTCACTTATGAACCTGTGTGGAAGGGATCATGTGTAGTCCACTAAGGATTGTTAACCTATTCAGGGTTGTTTACCGGAGTTAAAACTCGACGATGTTAACCCATATGGAAGAGGTTAGATCAAATCCCGCTAGGATTGATCGTGCTCTGACTAAGATACAACCGAAGTTGTGTATTTCTCGGGTTGAGAGCATGAGATGACTCGTTGATGAGCCATTACACTTTATAAAGATATTTTTATGTATAGAAAAGTAAGTGAATAATATTTAAGGTACATTTATTATGCATGAGTTGCGATCATGATTTGCGATGTAATAACATATGTGGACTACATGACTGGGGTATTACTGATAATACTTGCGAGGATTTTCTGCATTCCAAGTCTGGGGCAAAATTTTCTCATCTGAATCCTTGAGCTTGAAGGTTCCAGGCTTGATCATGGTAGCCACGATATATGGGTCTTTCCAGAGAGGTGATAGTTTATCGCGTTGGGGACCATGACCGGCGGCTTCAATGCTACGCAAGACCATGTCACAGACGGTGACTCTCTAGTTGAAGTGACGAGCAACTCTTTGGCGGTAGGAAGC
>NW_018227233.1:0-223 GCF_001263595.1 Phalaenopsis equestris
AATAGAGATATATCTTTATCTCTCTTATTCTCTCTTTATCTATCTCCTCACATTTTATCTCTTTTACTTAATATTTCTCACTCACTCTAGCTTTACATCTCTTGTTGTCTCTCTCCCTCCATCATCCCTCACCCACCCACTCTCTCTAACTCTTTCTTTTATTTTATCTCTCTCCATTTCACTCTTTTTTGCTTTCTCTCACTCTCACACCCCCGTCTCTATA
>NW_018227234.1:0-344 GCF_001263595.1 Phalaenopsis equestris
GGCTAAGATGTGGTTAAATTCATTAACATCAGGATGTATTAGAACTTGGGGAGAAATTTCACAGAAATTTGTATCTAAATATTTACCTCCATCCAAAACTGCTAAACTTAGAAATGACATAACATCGTTATGTCAAATTGATGGAAAGTCAATATATGAAGCTTGTGAGAGATTTAAAGATCTTCTTAGGAAATGCCTTCATCATTCATTACCAAATTGGTTGATAATTCAAACTTTTTTAATGGATTAGTGGGATCTCTTAGATCGAATATAGATGCTGCGGCTGGTGGTTCTTTAATGTCAAAAATATGATGAGGTTTATTCATTAATAGAAGAGATGGCTA
>NW_018227235.1:0-365 GCF_001263595.1 Phalaenopsis equestris
TACTCGCTTCCCCGTTTGGTTTAATTTAGGGAACAAATTTGATACCGCAGTGATCACTACTGATTATACTACTACCAAGACTGCAGGCCATCGACTGGTTAAGTTAAGACCGGGTCAGAAAATCTTACATATAGCCCATCATGGAGACATTCCTACAATCCCAAAGACAAAGACAAGACGATTACCTGGCACTGTAGTCGGTCTACACCATGGGGAGCATACTTTCCCTTGACATACCGATGTTTCTACTAAGACGCTCTGTCCTGAGACATCATCATCAATAATTGCACCAATACAGTTCAGTGAGTCCGCAGGACAGAAAGTTAAACCAGTGTCTGTAATATCTGACATTGTTGCGATAATAG
>NW_018227236.1:0-1093 GCF_001263595.1 Phalaenopsis equestris
TCCGAGCCGAAGAAATGGATGCGGGGGAAAGGAAGAATCACCATCCAGTGTGGCTTTTGCTACAATTTTACAAACGACAGACAGGGGAATCCGCCTCTGATCCTCAGATTCCACCAACTGGATCCGTTACCACCGATGATAAAGTGGATGATAAAGAGAATGGTCAAGTGGAATATCCTACCCGCCACTTGCATTCTTAACAGTTGCATCACCAACATTTATGAAGAAGGTGATTGCATTCCTCCGCACATTGACCATCATGACTTTGTGAGGCCTTTCTGCACGGTCTCATTCATGAGTAAGAGCAATATTTTGTTCGGAAAAGAAATTGACGTAATCAGCGCTGGTGAATTCAAAGGAGGTGTGGAAATTCTTCTCTCTGTTGGTTCAGTACTTGTTCTCAAGGGCAACGGTGCAGGCGTGGCCAAACACTGCATACCAGGAGTACGACACCGTAGGGTGTCCGTGACCTTCCAACAGTAAGATATCATATGGATTCCAGCAAGACCCGGAGTTGGAAGAACTGTTTCCTTACGAGCTATGAGAAGGTTGTACCTCTGAATACATGCGAAGGGAGCTCTAATACTGGAGCATGGCTCAGAAGGTCTGCTTGATCAAGAGCTCGAAATACCAAACGCAGAAGACTCACTTGCTTTCTTTTAAAAAGCATGACATGTATTTGATCTAATCAGTCTATGATGTACTCATATCTTGAGAAGACTCTCAATGCATTACAGCGCATATTTCATGATGCACTCTTTCTGAGGCATTAGCCTATGTTTGATCTGTTGCAACTTTATTGGAGCAGATTAATGGAAATTTCTCTCAACTTGTGTCTTCTTGTCAATTGCATTTTTGTGCGATGGATGGAAGCCGCGAACCATGCAATGGTCCAGAGTTCAAATGAGCAAAGAACGAAACGACAAATCTTCAACAATAAATAAATCACAACTTGAAAATCAACCAACTAAAATTAAAACTTAAAAACAACACATTTTTGAAAAATCAATTGTGACAAAAATAACAAGAAAATAAAACAAACTTGTTGAGTGGATATTTCCATTTTCGGACGGAGTTTCCTACTCTTTGTGCG
>NW_018227237.1:0-458 GCF_001263595.1 Phalaenopsis equestris
ATACCCAGTTGTAGACTTTCTGCCATCTAAATCACCAACATAGTCAGAATTAACGTACCCCACAACTCAAGGATCATCCTGCTAACTGCCAAAAATAATTCCATGTCCTACTGCACCCTTCAGATACCTGAAAATCCACTTGACTGCTTTCCAATGTCGCCTTTCAGGTTTAGCCATGTATTTGCAGACTTGATTAACAACATGAGCCAAATCAGGACAAGTACATACCATTGCATACATCAAGCAACCAACTGTACTGGAATATGGAACCTTTGCCACATCTTCAATTTCTGTATTTGTCTTAGGACATTGTTCTGAAGAAAGATTAAAATGATTTGCCAATGGAGTGCTTACAGGCTTTGCTTTGCTCATCTCAAACCTGTCCAGCACTTTCTCAACATAGCCTCGTTGAGATAAACATAATCGTCTTGAGCCTCTGTCTCGATGAATCTCCATTC
>NW_018227237.1:552-4296 GCF_001263595.1 Phalaenopsis equestris
TCTTTGCAACAATCAATATATCATCAACATACAGTAACAGAAAAATAATAGAACGATCATCAAGACTCTTCACATAAACACAATAATCATACTCACTCCTCTTGTAGCCAATCTGAATCATGTAGGAGTCAAACCCTTCTGGCTGCTCCATGTAAACCCATACAACGATTTCTTTAACCTGCAAACCAGATGCTCCTATCCAGGTTGAGTGAACCCTTCTGGCTGCTCCATGTAAATCTGCTCCTCCAGATCACCATGCAAGAAAGTAGTTTTATGATCCATCTACTCCAAATGCAAATCCCAAATGGCTACTAATGCAAGCACTGTCCTGATTGAAGTATGTCTGACCACAGAAGAAAAGATTTCATTCCCCTTCTACTGTGAAAATTCCTTTGCTACCAGTCAAGCCTTGAACTTGTCCTCTTCTTTTTCTGATACTGCTGATTTGCTATTTGCTTTTATACACCCATTTGCACCCAATAGCCTTCTTTCCCACAGGAAGCTGAACTAGCTCCCATGTGCAATTTTTCTGCAAAGACTCCTCCTCAACCATTGCACCCATCCATTTCTCTTTCTCCTGCTTAGTGATAGCTTCTTGAAAAGTGGTTGGATCATCGCTTCTGATGAGAAGTGCACAAGAGACCAAGTTTTTATAACCCAATATGCTAGGAGGCCTTATATTGGTGCGTCTCTGTCTGTCTCTGACTAGATTATAATTCTGCAGATAATCTGGAATGGAATCACCAGGTATTGGATTTGAACCTTCAACTCTCACAATTGTTTCTGGATGTTGTTATAGATCTATCTTTACTGCATCTGAACTGGAATTGTTCCCTGACACCTTGTCTTGATTTTGCTGTAACATGGGCTGTTCATAAAAAAACTGCATCTCTGTTGAACACCTTATTCTTTACAATCGGATCCCAAAACTTGTATCCTTTCACACCTTTATTATAGCCCAGAAAGATGCACTTCTTGGATTTTACACCAAGTTTTGATCTTTCATCTCTAGGTACATGCACATAAGTAGGACAACCAAAAATCCGTAAATGATCGAATTTAACTGGATTACCTGTCCATAACTCTTCTGCGACCTTGCCACCCAACGATGCTCGAGGTGATCTATTGATGAGATAACATGTCATATTCACAGCCTCTACCCAGAAGGAAGCTCTGCATTCAGTCTCAAACATCTTTCTCTTTCAGTTAAGGACTTGTTCATCCTTTCTACCACACCATTCTGTTGTGGTGTCTTGCGCACTGAAAAATGCCTCTGAATCCCATGCTCCTCACAGAACTTCTGAAATTGCGAATCTGTGTACTTTATACCATTATCAGACCTCAAATACTTGATCTTTCTCCCAGTTTGGTTTTTCACCTTAGCTTTCCACAGCTTGAATTTAGACAAGACTTCATATTTATGCTTCAAGAAATACACTCAAAATTTTCTGGAGAAATTATCAATAAAGGTAACAAAATACTGAGATCATCCCAATGATGATTCCCTGGTAGGGCCCCATACATCAGAATGCGCATAATCAAGAATCCCTTTAGTTTAATGTTTTTCAGTCATAAAACTGACTCTAGTCTATTTTCTAAGAACACAAAACTTACAAAGATCGAGCTTGCAGCTTTTAACACAATGCAATATATTTCTTCTATGTAATTCCGCCATCCCATGTTCACTGAGATGACCCAAACACATATGTCATAGATTTGTACTATCATCATCTGACTCCACAAAATGAACTCCACCTACAACTATCCTCCCCAACAGTTTGTAGATATTGTTTGCAGTTAACTTTCCTTTCATCACCGTCAGTGCACCCTTAACAATTCTGATGGTTTTCCTATCCTCATCGGCCTTAGAAATAAAACCATTTCTGTGTAGAGTGCCCAATGAAATCAAATTCTTCTTCATATCTGGAATATGTCTGCATCACATAACGTTCTAACTGTGCCATCATACATCTTAATTATGATTTCTCCAATGCCGACAATATTTCAACATCTATCATAACCTAGATAAACTAAGCCAAAATTAATTGAACTGTATGGAGTAAACCACTCCCTGTTAGGTGTTATGTGATAAGAGCATCCTGAATCAAGAATCTGTGCATCCGTGAACTTAGTTAATGAAATTGAAAGCATATCGTCATCACTGCAATCTGAATTGTCACTCTGCACCACATTTACAGACTTCAATGATCCATCACCTTTCTCCACAGTCTACTTCTTGAGCTTAGCTCTTCATGCGATCTGACTCCTTGCAATTGTAGCAATGAATTATCTTTTTGTCTTTGGACTTGGATCTGTAATTTTGCCTTCTAGAACCGTCCTTTTCTTTCTTCCTTCCATGGTCCTGCTTACCCTTCACATATAAACTGTCACCATGAGAGCTTTCTCCTGTATTCTGCTTCCGCTAGTTGTGAGCCAACAATGCTACAGTGATCTCATCAACTTTGATAATTTCTTTCCCATATGTAAGAGTAATCACCAGGTGTTCATAAGCAAAAGGAAGTGAACACAACAAAGTTATTGCTTGGTCTTCATCCTCAATAGTCACATCAAGCCTTGATAAATCCATGTTTATTTGATTGAGGTCATTCATGTGTTGCGCCAGATCAGAATCTTCTTGCATCTTAAACCCATATAGCTTTTGCTTCAGATACAACTTATTCGTCAAAGATTTAGCCATAAACTGAGTTTCCAATTTCTTCCATATCTCCCCTGGAGATTTTAGATTCATCACGTGATACATAACTTCATCTGTCATGTGTAGGTGTATAGTTGTCGCCGCTCGTTGTTGCAATTCTTTCCAATCTTCATCCTCCATGATATTTGATTTTATTGCATGCAAAGCTTTTAGGATTCCCTATTGAGCCAACAGATCTTTTACTCTTGTTTTCCACAATCCAAAGTTACCAGTTCCATTAAACTTCACCACCTCAAATTTTGCACCAAAAAATGCCATTTGAAAATAACTCCTGCTACAAATTATTTTGTAAATTTCTCTGCAAATCCTTGCTCAGAATCTTTTCAAAAAGAAAAAGAAGGATTGAAAAAAAATTCCCTTAATTAAGTTTTTCAAAAAAAAAAACAAAAAGTTTTTTTTGAAAAGAAATGATTGAAATATTTACTTAATTAAGCTTCCTTAATTATGTTCCCAATAATTAAAATATTTCCTTTAATTAATTGAATTTAAAAAAAAAAAACTTTCCTTCCAGAAGTACAAGTAAATAGAATCATGTTGCGATCCGGTTTGCAGCAAAGGAAATTCCCGTGTCCCGCAGAGAAATTTACAATTTCGGCTCCCTACGGCAAAGGAAATTTAGGGGAATATTCTCCCAGTAGAAATAAAAGATTCCTTCATATTCCTTTCCTACTGTGCTCCGTCTCTAACCCGATTGATCCTCCCAATTGCGGGCAAATCGCGAACAGGGTCTTCCCTTATCCCGCAGAGGAAGCTCCCTATCCTTTCCTGCTGTACTCCGTCTCCAGCTCATCCGATCTCGCGGGAATAGCTTCGCGATTCCATCTCCCGCCTTCCGCGATTCCATGAGCAGTCTGGTCCACACGCCTTTTGCTCCTAACCGCTGAACAGATGGTCTCACCCCGAGAAGCCCCACAACTCCTTTGCAGAATGCTGCGATTCGCCTATCCGCTACAAACTACTGCAAATAGCAAACCGTCTCCTCCTTCCTTGCCTTAGAACATGTCTCTGATACCACTTGTTGAGAAATT
>NW_018227238.1:0-1044 GCF_001263595.1 Phalaenopsis equestris
TGCTATTTACAAAATGTAGTATCATGTTCATATTTTTTATATTACTGAAATAGTGTATTTATGTGTGCTACGATCAAACTATTGAGAATTGGATAAAAAGAAAGTTATGGGTTCCAGTTTTATCATAAATTTTGATATTTATGTTAGAATTTGAAAAATGGATGAAAGAAGGTGTTAGATTTGTTAATAACAATGTTTTGGATGCTAAGTACATAAAAAAAACCCAATTTAAAATGGATAATTACATAGATACCATATGTAACATTGCTATTTATAAAATCTAGCACTCAGATGATATTTTTGAACTATCGAAGCGATGTATTTACGCGTGTCATGATCAAACCTTTGAGAATTGGATAAAAATAAAGAATATGGGTTGGGGTTTACCATGAATTTGAACATTTGAGTCAGAATTTTAAAAAATGGATGAAAGAGGGTGCTAGATTTGTAAATAGCAATGTTTCGGGTTGTTTAATGTGGCTTTATTCAAATACATGAAGGTATTTAGATACATACCATCATTCAATTCAAATGAATTTACATACCTAACACCCTAGACTTTACCATACATGAAAATGTGTATATCATTTTAATAAGCATGGTATTCTTTTGTGAGAGATAGAGTTGAGTGGTGGAAATGTAAAAAATAAATTTGGCGTGTTAGATATGTAAATACATAGGAATTGGGTGGCATGTATGTGAATGCCCAATGAATAAATAGAAGATTGACTAAATAATTATTTACTTAACTCAAAAATAATGTTCTAGTTCAATTTAGTTAGTGTTGAGGGTTCTGTGATCTTCATCTAAAGTGTTGAGAAATTAGGGCCAAGAAACACAAGAATCGACACAAATCCAGAAGAACACAGAGATTTAACGAGGATCGACAAAGATGTCTACGTCCTCGGAAGCAGAGCGACATCTTTCCATCAATTCAGAAAAGGAGTACGAAATACAGAATTAAGACCTAAGGTTACAAACATGCATAATATAACCCTAGAGTACAATATGTAATTACAGAATTACCCCTTTGGATTAGTTTCA
>NW_018227238.1:2300-3280 GCF_001263595.1 Phalaenopsis equestris
TATATATATAAAACTTATATATAACTTATATAACTTATTTAATGATAATGGTGAAACATTTTTATAAACCTTTCATAACTTTTTAAGTTTTATGCATATTTTTATCCGACCATAAAACTTTATAGGAAATACTTTCTATTGATTGAAAATTATGTAAGAAAGAAGTCATAGTTGAACAAGTATTATACAAATTTTTGTCTGTGCATCAATCCTGCGATGAACTTATTTAATTTTTAAATTAAGAAAAATTATATTTTGCTTGTCTTAAGTCTAGCTTGAAGAATTAAAGTTGGGTGAATATTTGAAATCGACTTAAGTAATTTTTGTAAGGTTTTGAAACCTAGTAACTATATTTTAGGATTTTAATAAAGTGAACCTCCTTTAAGTTGGACCTAGCAATTTAGCCCTATAAATGTGACTTCAATGTTGTTGACAACTAAGAACAAAAGTATTCATTAGACACTTCCGGTGGTCTTAAAAGTATTGGTGTTTCATATTACAGTTAGTTCTCAAGCCATGTAAGAACTCACGTATTTTTATGTTTCCCTGGCGGTTGCACTATTATAGTAACAATATTCTTATTTTTTAAAAGAATTACATGTTGACCTAATCATTCCTCAAGTATACTTCCTTAATACTAGATCACAACTATTGACGTCAAATTTTGATGTTACATATGTTGGGTGTCCACATGAATGACCGGGGTTGGTATATGACCAAAGAAAAATATGTTGAGATTTTCATGACTATTTTACACTATTTTTGATGATATTGCATTTTAAAGAAAAATATTTTTGATGTTTTGTTGCAGGAATGATGAATTAAGGTCATTGGAGCAAAAATGAGCGAATTTGGAGTGAAAATGACCAAAATGTGAAGATTTGAACTAGGGCGCTGACAACAAGCCCAACGACGGACTTTTCCCGAGACTCCAGATTAAATTCACTTAGAAGGCCCGCCGACGGCGCCCTCGAGGCCGC
>NW_018227238.1:3294-3938 GCF_001263595.1 Phalaenopsis equestris
AGTTATGTCCAACAATGCATTGGATGAGGACGAATTTTGGAGAGGTGCTTAGGCAACTCTTGGGAAAACTAATCCACAACTTTAAAAGAAGAAAAGGTTTTGGCCAAAAATGGAGAGGCTCTAGAGGTCCTGGAGGTTAGCAAGGTTCCATTAGAGTATAGAGAGTTTAGTAGAGAGCTTAATCGTGAGGAATTCTTCGAAAGATTGTAAGAGTGGAGGGAAAGTGAGAGATTTCTTCCTCTTTGCCGCTTCGAAGAGTAATTCTGTGTGTTGTAAAGAAATGTGCTGTAAAAAAAGGAGGAGATTCGGAGGAACTTCGAGGAGTTTGCTTGGGGAGAAATAAGAGATAAGTGTTATTTACTTGTTGTAGTTTGTACAATTTGCTTTTATATATGAATTCCGAATTTTGTTGTGTCTTTTTGAGTTTTATTGTGTTTTTTCCATGCGATCTGAGTAGTTTTCTATGACTTTCTCCTTGTCTTGAGATTTGTGAAATGATGATTTGAATTGGTTGAGCCATGAAAATGTTAAAGAAATTGTGATGATCTTTTCACTTCGATCTTAATTTACTTTCAATCTGGTCAATTGATTTGTTAAAATATGTTGACTTTTACAACTAAAGTGAAGATTACATCCAAGATTCA
>NW_018227238.1:4174-6083 GCF_001263595.1 Phalaenopsis equestris
TGTTCTTTATGCCTGGACCAATGGGTAAAGAATATGTATGCTCCTATTTGACACAATACAATTTTAACTGATTCACTTTATCCATTCACTATAATTTCTTGACAAGGAGAATGATTCTTTCTTATATATTGAATATCACATTAAAACTTTTATTAGTATAATTAGTTATTTAAGATTTATTAAAATTACATATTAATTTTAATTGTCTATTAGTGACAGATAAGCAATTTGAATTCCATTGTTGCGATTAAGTATTGCTTTTCTAGAATCTTAGTTCGTAGCTTCTAATATTACTCCCTGTGGGATTGATATCTAGGACTCCATTAGAGCCCTATATTACTTAAGCGATATGTATATTTGCGTTGATAAGTGTGACTTTACCATTATTGAATATTTTATATATACATCTTTATCGAATTTATAACCGTTGTTAAGTTTTTGGTGTCGTTGCTGAGGAATTAAATCTTTTAGTAGCGGTATTAAATACTTATATTTTTAAGCATATATAAAGTCACTATCAGTATACTATCGATTTGTAGCATCTCACAGCTCAAGACAACGGTTCAAACCCTCCTAGCACGTACTCGGGCACGAAGCTAAGGTTCATGGTGATTCGACCCCACCCGAGAGAACCCGCATTTGGACGGACTCACCCAAGACGGAGAGATTTGATATTTATTATAATGTTTAGAGTTCCCTTAGTATCCATTTAGAGCTTCCCCTAGGGTCAAGGGAAGTCACGAGTCCTCCTATGGCACTACGAAAAAATTAGGATTTAGAACACTTTGATCAGGTTGTAGTTAAGAGCGTCCATTGACGACAAAATCTCTAATCAATGGACAAGAAAAATACTTATTTTTGAAGGTACGAGACCATATTTCAGTCATACCTATTCTCTCATAGCTTTAGAATTGAAAAAAATCTTTGTCGGACGATCTACACGAAAATTAGGGTTTTCGGGTCAGATCAATGCTTAGTCGCAAGCTCGAGCACTTAGGTGCCAGTTATGGGCGCTTAGAATCCCAAAACCAACTTCAGAGCCTCCAGACCAAGCATTGGGAAAGTTTGCACCTGCTTACGGATGCTTAGACATCGATCCAGGACGCTTAGGCGTCAAAAAACCCCTTATAAGGGCCATTTATCGAGCTCCAGGAAAGAAGGCACCAAGGTGCCAGCCTTGTTGCCTAGGTGTCAAAGTAACGATGTTATTCCAGTTCCATCTCACAATTTTGAGCATGTTTTGACCTTGTTGCATGCCCTAGGTTGTCGAAAAGTATATCTTCTTGGGCTTTGAGAGGATTTGCTTATGAAGGAGATAAAGGAGGTAATTATATCTCTTTCGGAGGATCCTAGGGTGAGTTGGCAATGTCATTATTGACAAATTAGTGGGGGAGTTGGTTATCTTCTTGCATGGGAGAGCTTTATCTTCTTCAAGGAGTTTAAGGTTTTCCTTGGAGCATAGAGAAAGGAAGTCAAGTTGAAGCATTTTCATCTTCTTCTTCAAGGACGAGGCCAAGAAGTGGGTTCCCTTCCAACTTCTCCTACAACCTCTTCTTCATTCTTTCTTCGACGAACTTTCTGGTGAACTCTTCTGCAGATTCTGCTAGGAAAGTGTTGGCATCAATTTTTGATGTTATGTGTGTCCGAGATGTCTATATTACCTAAGGAAGACGTCCATGTCGTTAACTCTTCGTGTGCGGGCTAAAAATGCGCAAATTATCGTTTTGACCCAAATAGCTAAAAAGGTGGTCTGAACGATCCCGAACGATGAAACGGACAGTGCGGTCGCGTCCGGAACGTCGAATTTACCTAGGGGAGAATTTCATTTCGCTACGATGAAGTGTTCAGCAAAAAAAAAGGAGACGGAGAGATAATAATAATAATAATAATAATATTTTTATTATTGTTA
>NW_018227238.1:6538-7310 GCF_001263595.1 Phalaenopsis equestris
GGCAGAAAGAAAGAGGTAGATTCAGTTTAAACCTTACTCTAAATCATCTATTATATGCCATAAATTTGATTCATAAATATGAAATTCTATCACATTAATGATTTAATTTGTAGAATTTCAAGGCATTGAGGATTAAGATAAATCAAAATTATTCTTTTGTGAGTTTGTCTCACTTTGATTAAGCAGATGTGGATCCTTTGTGATTTGTAAATAAACATGAGTGCATCTTTTGTTAAAAATAAATAAATAAATAAATGAAAATTAAGCTAACGACTTGTTTAGATAT
The DNA here is from genome assembly GCF_001263595.1 of Phalaenopsis equestris. Taxonomy (NCBI): domain Eukaryota; kingdom Viridiplantae; phylum Streptophyta; class Magnoliopsida; order Asparagales; family Orchidaceae; genus Phalaenopsis; species Phalaenopsis equestris. Next base: position 6,825 of record NW_018227238.1, read on the forward strand.
ATTCTATTGTTGAGGAACAATGTAGATGAGCTCGTTGCATAGAATCTTCATGCAAAATTTCTGTGATTCCTTGCGTGATAAGTTTGAGCTGCTTAGGCCTAAGTGAACCATGCTCGAAGGTATGTTTTGGCTATATTTTCATATGCCGAAATCAGTTATTTTTCTCGTACTTTGCATAACTCACGACCTCCTATGTCTTTTTGATGTCCTGTGCACGTTTTATGAGGCACATTGGAGCACGGACTGGACGTCGACGGCTTGGAGCAAATAAAGAGAACGCGCCTGCAACCTTCGCGGTGGTGAGATCCCCTAAACTCCTAGCTAGCCTTAGGTTTAGTGATGTCTAGGCGTGTGGGTTCGATCGCCCTTACGGGGTGCGTGCGCCGGCATGGGTCGGCGCGACGACGTGCCTGCGTGATGGATCGTCGATTTCCTAGAGCTAGTCTGTAAGTTAGGACTTCCTGTGCGTAACCAAACACCTTCCGT
>NW_018227239.1:0-965 GCF_001263595.1 Phalaenopsis equestris
ATATATTATAATAAAAATAATAATTATATTATTATAATTATCATTTGTGTATTCTTCACCCATACACGTCCTCGCGGCAAAGTGGACATCATTCTTGGCTAAAATCAACGTTCCGGACGCATTGGCACAGTCCGTTTCGTCAGTCGGGGTCATTTGGGTCACATTTTTGACTATCATGCCCAAAACGATAATTCAGACATTTTAACACCGCCCGCGAAGCCGAAGCGAAGTGGACATTCTCCGTAAGCGAAATCCACGTTTCGGACACACTGGCGGGGTTCGTTTCACCATTCGGGGTTGTGTGGACTACTTCGTCAAGTGATCGGGCCAATTCAAGCCAAACTTACGCGCGACGCGCCACATAATATTTTTCGCCCCGGTCGGAATCGTTCGACGTGTCAAATGCCGACCGACCTTCAGCTAAGCGAAAGTCATAGCCTAGCAGAGTAAACCTGGCTACGTGCCCCTCAACACGTGCCGAAAAGGTCTCGGGTAGGTGTCTGAACTATCGGACGGCACAGACAAACCCTAAACTATCCTGAGTCATGCGGGTGGACACCCTACACTCATGACATCTAAAATTGATGCCAACAAAGGTCCCCCAACAAGTGTGCTGCGCAGTCAAGGCACAGTGCACTTGTTGGAAGACGCTCAATTTTTTATCAAGCCCAGGTTAGTAATGAAGCTACTCTGCCTAAGCGATCAAAAAGAGTCAAGTACTCTAGGAAGGAAAAGTCACGAGAGCCAAATCCACTTCTAAAAGTATGGGGAGGAATGCACATGGGACTTATATCCATCCCAACAATGGATTCAGAGGCCGTAGAGGCATGACCCAAAAAAGTGGTTCAGAGACCCTAGAGGCATGACCATGCCTGGTAGGTTCAGGGGTCATAGAGATATGACCTATGAATGAGTTCAGGGGCCGTAGAAGCATGACCCAATATTGTGGTTCAGGGGCCGTAGAG
>NW_018227240.1:0-352 GCF_001263595.1 Phalaenopsis equestris
ACAGTAATTAAAGTTCAATTCTTTTTTGTATTTTTTGATATTTTGAAAACAAACTTCTATTTCAAAATAACAATTAATTAAAATAAAGATATTATCACAGTAATTAAAGTTAAATTCTTTTTTATATTTTTGATATTTTGACAATATAATAACAACTTTTAAAGATGACTTGAGTTTTTGTAAGATAAGAAGCACTGAATATGAAATATTTTTTTCCTTATCATGAATCAGAAATAAGTATAAGAATTCTGTTGTGGAAAAATGCAAAATTGTGTTGTGTCAAATAGAAGCAATACTATTATTTACCCTTACTAAAAACGCTATAAAGAACATTGGCTAATTTAAAGTTTGA
>NW_018227241.1:0-468 GCF_001263595.1 Phalaenopsis equestris
TTTGTAAAACTTCAGATAGTTATGGGGTTATTTATGTGGTTTGAAAAGTTCTATGATCAGATAAAATTAATGAAAATTCTTAATACCACATATTACATTAATTCTTTTCTATATATATATTAACAAGATAAAATACACGATAATTGGACTATGTTTTGTTCTGGTTCATAAACAATTTCAGCCCACTGATGTCTCTCGGTTAATTTCAGGAAAAGATGTCAGGATCGCGTCTGATTTTTGCTTTCAAAGATGGTTTGAACCTTGGTTTCAACAAAGATGAAATACCGCAAGGCGGGATAATTGACTTTGATAAGAAATTCGACGATGTTAATATAGAGTATAAAAATCCATTAATGGATACCGTTGAAGAACGAGAAAAAGAGGGATTGCCCTCATTACTCAAATTCAGCACCAAGATTCTCCCTTCCTCAAAAGGGAAAGAAATCATCGAAGAACAAGATCCGATAG
>NW_018227241.1:495-1416 GCF_001263595.1 Phalaenopsis equestris
TACAGCAGGACATTTGATAATTGCTGATGAAGAGAAAATACCTTTCGCTTCATTGCGGAGAACTCAGCGAAGAAACGCTGACCGAAAAAGACAGAGAGCTCTGGCCAAAGCCAGGAAAGAAAAAGAAATGTTGTTTGCAATCCCAGAAGGGTACATGTGTAATGTCAACATGAAAGAGTCTTCTGATAGTTTGCCATTGACGGAAGAGGAAGTACAATCGATACGACGTCCTGAACCATCACCAGTATGGGTTCACTCCGATGCTAGTTCAGTTTGTTCTACTTATCATTCCACAACACTTGAACAAAGACAGTCTACAGGAGCATTTGTAGAATGTCCACGTTGCAATGTTCTACATTTAGAACAATATTGTAATAATGATGATTACTTATGAGCTAATGAATTGATAAGATATGATGATTTGTCGATAGATGATGCAAATACAATTCAGCATTGTCCATGGGATATCTATCATGCGCCAGCTCAAGTTAAGGTGTATAATCCAGTGGGAGCGATACCACCACTGACATGGCAGCCGATTATTGATGATCGGTTAAATGATGAAACACATTATCCAGCATATCCAAGCAATGTTGAGCTTGCAAAGATCCATAACGTTAAATGTAATGTTTTTGAACATTTTGAAATAATTGATGGAGAATATGTCAATATTCTGGAAGGATTAGATCTATACACAGAAGTCTTCTCTCTCACGGAACAGCGAGAGGTATTTGATTGTGTATTTGACCTCCAAATCAGAGGCAAAGCAGGGTTGCTGTCTGGGAGAACATATTTAGAGCCTAAAAAATGGATGAGAAACAAGGGTCGCATCACGATACAATGCGACTGTTGTCATAATTACAAAATAGATCGACAAGGAAATCTGCCAGGAATCTTGCAACATGAACAAGTGGAACCAAT
>NW_018227242.1:0-4688 GCF_001263595.1 Phalaenopsis equestris
ATCAACTCAAAATCACTCCAAATCTTTTCTAAACCACTTTTTACAATCATCTACATGATATTGACTAATAAATTGAGCTCAATGTGATTGGTAGCCTAACTTAAACCCAACTTCTATCCATATTGACCCAAATTGAACCCCATCACCAAAATTGACCTAGTCATGCGAGAGTCACCAAATTAATGTCACCACGGCCACTAAGCACACTCTATGGGCTAAGCTAAACCCACTTTAACCACCCAAGTAAGCTATAGACAAAGGGTCCCCTAATTTAAGAGATCTAACACCATTTTTGGGTCTAAACCAAAATATCCCCACCATCATCACTAACCTTTAGGGGTAAACCATAATAAAACATCCCGCTGGCTCACCTGACCACCTAACTACCTACCTTACTCTGGGAAGCCACCCTACTCACCGGTAAACTCCAAAATTGTGAGCTACCACCCCTAAATCAAACCCAATTTCAACCCTAGAGACCAGCTCATCCTAATGGCTCTTTAGAGCTCCTCAACCCGCCACCTAAGCAGCTCTTTGCACTCATCAGCCCTGGTGGCCAGCCCAAGCCCTTATATTTAATCAGCCCCCTCCATGGAAAAAGGAGAGGTGTTCCAAATCCTTGGGGAAACTCTGCAAAAATCTAACCACAAACTCTCCAAGCATCCTTAAGCTCAATCCAACCATCTTCCCCCTCTTATTCACACTGTGAGAGCCCAATTTTGAGCTTAAACTTTCAGCTCATATCAACAAATCTCTCTAAAGTCCACCAAAATTAAATTAATTGTGTAAACACCATCCCTAGTGCTGGAGAAGTTGATTCCCCATTAAAGCCCTCTCTGAAGCAGCCTCTAGGATAGCTTTAAACCAACACCTGAAATCGAGTTTAATCAAAATCATACCTAGACAATTCACTAAGGCTTGGGACTTCATCTGGAGGTTTTTTGGACTCAATTGAAGCTACCACAACCATTTGATTGAGGCCTCCCCTCTTAGATAAACGTATTGAGCTCTAACCCCAACCCCAGCTTATTTTAACTCTCCATGTGTAATGACTTGATTTTATTCTTGATTAACCATATAGATAAGTTCTTCTTGAGTATATGAAGGTTTAGAAACAAACCCCATGCAATTTGGTTGAGTCTATCTCAATATCTTAACATTTTAAGTTGAACGGTTCATGAGTTAGGTCATTTGGGGACGATAATGGGGAGTCGTCCGATCGCACGTGTATCCAATGGATGGAGGGGGTCTCAATCCAGGTAGACTCTTGGTGCATGAACCACGGGCATCGTGGCATCCTTAGGTGGAAAGCATAACAAATGGGAGCACGCCGTGTGTGAGTTCGGAGCCGCCGTAGGTTGAGGTGGCGCCGCGTGGATAAGTAGAAAAATATGGATTTTCCAAATTATTTTTAATACCCAATTTTTGAAAATTTATATCATTCTCTAGAAAAATCATAAAAATAAAATAAAAATATCCACTTGCTCGGTGAACAGAGAAGAATAATGTGGATTAAAAATAAAAATTATTTTCTTACTCTCTGATTTTTTATGAATTAAATACTCTCTAGAGTATTTTGATTCATCATGACCAAGCATTATTCACCATAGCTTAAAATTTTTATGGATTATTCCTCATCACAGACGAGATTTTCTCTGATTTTTCCAAGTTCAGAGGGTATTTCTATCCTTCTAACCCTAATTTTCAAGCTAGGGTGGCCATTTTGGCTTATTTTAATTATATAAATCAAAATGTCATTTAGAAAATTATGGGAAAATTTTAGTAGGTTTCTTGTGGTCAGAGAAGTCTAGGAAAAATATTATGATGTCTTGAGTTATCTTGTAAATTTCTATATTTAATTAAATATAAAAATCTTGTATTAACTTATGTAAATTATATACTTATCAAAATTTGACAAAATCAATCCCACATTGTTCATAAAGAACATGTTTATCCACTGTAAAAATTTGAGAATTATTTGCCTAAGTGTAAGTATAAAGCTGAATTTCTAAGGAACCTTGTATTTTTGTACAAAAATAATTATATTAGATTAAATACACTTGGGAAAATTATGAAAAGTGGTTTCTGAGTTCCTTGTGATCAGAGGCACTTGGAAAAAATAAAAATTATTTTTTTAGAAAATACTTAATTTATAGCCTTAGTTTGAATTTAAAAATAACTATAAATAATTAAAAATATCAAAAATATTAAAATATTTCAAAATGTGCATAATTGTTCTCTAATCATTTGGGACTAATTAATCTATTTTTCCTAATTTTTCTAAGTTAAAAATAAATATTAAAATCTTAAAAGTGAATTTTCCTTATTTTTCCATTAAAATAATTATAATAAATAAATTAAATATCATAAATATACAAAATTTGATTCTCAGAGTTTTTTGAACTCAGAGAAGTCTAATAAAATATAAAAAATTTGATAAATAAAACATTATTTTCTATTTAATTAAATCATTGCAATTGATCCAAAATTAAATAATAAAAATAAAAATTAAGTCTGAAAATCATGAAATTTTGCCTAAGCGTCATTGTGACCTATGGAAACCTCTAATAATTTTCTCATAAATAAAAACTTTATTTTTTGAAAGTTAAATAAATCAATTTCTAAAAATCCTATTTTCTAAATTTAAATAAATATTTAAATTAAATTAAATTTTGAGAAGTTCACATATTATCCTCTAATATTGTAATTACCTCATGGATATTACACTCTAAACCCTCAAAGTCATTTGAGTTATGTTTAATGGGTTATGAGGTGAAGCACACCAAGGGTAAGATAGTCATTCTAGATTTTGGTGTCTTAATCAAAATTTAGGATTAACCAAGGGAAAATGGGTAATTTTGATCTTAATAAACATGTTTGGATGATTGAAATACAATGAGATTAAAAGGTAGAAACTCACTCATTATTTTTGCACAACATCAACAAACTCATAATTCTCCTAATCTTCATGACTTGAAAGTCAACTAAGATCAAATGATTCTTAAGTGATGGGCTTAAGCTAGAAAGATGATAGTTTACTTTTCTTGAGCCCAAACTTGAGGTTGATTTGACTATTTGTTAAGATTGCATATCACTTAAATCAAAATATTGATAATCACCATTTCACCTTTCATGAATGTTAAAGGTTTGGTAGTGATATAGGCTTGATTTCTAAACTCAGTCTAAACTCAATTTACTGGATTTAGAAGATAATATGATTGGTGATTAACTTCTTTAAATACTACGAGCCTGACTTTGATTGTAGGCACCACAATATTTAAATGACCTAAACTTGGCTTAGGGGTACCCACTCACATAACTCTTAAATGAAACATCAGTTGATTAATCGAGTATCCTATCCTTGGGATATTTGAACTGTCAAGTTCACTAAGCAATGGAGTAGTCACACTTCAACCTCGGATGATTAATGGAACAATATAATAAGTTCAAAATGAACTCAGAATATTCCAAGAGATCTTCAAAATGGTTCAGGTTTGTTCCCCAAACATTTTGTAATCTCTAGAATATTTTGGAGGGAAAAGTGAACTTTTTATATTTTCTTCTAAAATCATCTACTAGGATCTTCCAAGATTCAATAAAATCATAACTTGGTAATCTCTTGAATATTTTGGTAGCTAAACTTTCATTTAGTCCTGCAATTTAAATTCCTTGCAAAAGTTTATACATGTCTTGCAAGTACTGACTTTTCAGGTGGTGGAACGAGAAGAATTGACAGGTATGCTTTTAAATTAATGCATTTATCATTATGTACTCTTGTTTCAAACTTGCATGTTAAATAACTATGTCACTCTACATGAAAACCAAAACTGCTTGGAGAGCCAAAAAACTAAAACCAAAACTAAAATGAATCAAGATAAAATTTACTGGCACAACATTCAAAATATAAGATAACTCAAAATTTAATAACAAACATCATAAAACAAAAAGTGCAACTAAATTAAGACGTCTCTATTGGATGATCGAGAATCCCTTGGAGGAGGTAACCTATGGTTGCTAGCAAGACTTCCCACTGTCTAAATGAAAGCATGAAACTCATTGAGTTGAGTATAGTAAATTCATTTGGACTAAGTGAATTTGAAAGAAAATAATCGTACCAGAACAATGTACCAGAACAAGGGAACCATAGGGACATTTGATTTAACATCATAACTTGACAAATTAGAGAACATAAACTCATCACAACAGAGAGTTTGTAGCTAGCATCATGGGCAGCACAACCATCTTCAACAGCAAAACATGTCTTCACCAGCTAAACCATTTTTTAGAACTAAATAACAATCCATAGGACTTTGAGGTTGTTTGCTTATGCAAAATAAATCATGAACTCATCATTAGGCCTTTGTATGGTTCTATTATACAAGATAAGCTCTAACTTGTCTTAAGATTCCGAGGTTGTCATTCATTACGACCTAAATCCTCATATCTTTCAGGCTATTATGCGATTATTTCACACGAATGTAAGCCCTAATTACTAAGAATTGGGGGAATGAAACACTTGAATAATTTCTTCTCTAAATTGAAGCCAAACCATTGGATAGCTTGGGAAGTCACCGAGGTTCTCCTCAGGATCTATGACATCCCCTAGTTCTTCTTTCTTTGGATTCTATAATAAATGTTCTAAATTTGAGTCATTCTCCTTTCATACCTCTTTGTCCGATCTCGTTGAA
>NW_018227242.1:4753-5012 GCF_001263595.1 Phalaenopsis equestris
TTATCTAAGATGTAATTAACTATAGGGGCTTGCCCTTATAGGAAGCTTTTTCGAACCCAGTTTAATATAAACCATATTTAATTTTCATATTAAATAGGGGAACTTATCGGCTTACAAATAAAATGGTTTCACAGACCAAACAGATTCATATATTTCTTAGTTTATTTGATCAAGCCTCACCCTAAAGTCTTGTGTTTATCTTTCGGGAAAGATACAGATCTTGTGGTGTAGTGCTCTTTCATTTAAACTCTGAAAGATA
>NW_018227243.1:0-1026 GCF_001263595.1 Phalaenopsis equestris
GGCCTTTTTATATCTTTTAACATTTCTATTAATTTATGTTCTTGAATCTCATTTAACTCAGAAGATACAATAACAAGCAATGAAGATAAATCTCCTAAAAACACATATTTTAAATGGGCAGGTAAAACTTTCAGTTCAAGTTCATGTGATTTAATACTTGAAGGAATAAGATTTTTATTTTCATGTTCCAACAAATCTAAAGTTTCAAATTTGTCCTAAAAATAATCTAAATTTTCTTCTTTTATTTCATCCTCATTCTCAATAAATTCTTCTTGCCTTAATTTTTCTTCAAACTCTTTCTTAAATTGCTCATTATTTAGACAATCAGTAACTTCCATTCTAAAACATTTATTGTCTTTTTTATTGCAGGATATTTCATAACTTTTGCAATATTAAATGTTACTTCTTGATCATTAACTCTCATTATTAAATCTCCTTTTTGCACATCTATCACATCTCTTCTTGTTGCAAGAAATGGTCTCCCCAAAATAATAGGGATCTCTTTATCTTCCTCCAAATCTAATACTATAAAGTCTACAGGATTTATTATTACATCTTCTATAAATCCTTTAGGATAAGTGATTGATCGATCCGCTAACTGAAGAGGTACAGTAGTTGGGGAAGTCTCTCCTAAATCAAAACGTTTAAAAATCGATAGAGCCATAAGATTGATACTCGCTCCTACATCACATAAGGCTTTTCCATAAAACTCTTCACCAATTGCACAAGGTATAGTAAATCTACCATAATCTTTTAATTTTTCAGGAAGCTTTTTTTGAATAATAGCGCTACACTCTTCACTAAGTGCAATGGTCTCATGATCTGCAAACTTCCTTTTCTTGTTTAGTATATCTTTCATAAATTTCACATAACTTCACATTTGTTCTAAAACCTCAATGAAAAGAATATTTATCGTTAATTTTTTAAGGATTTCCAAAAATTCTGTAAATTGTTTGTCTTTATTCTTCTTCTTCAGTCGGTGAGAAAACAAAGGTAATGGTTTTTTTTAAGGGAACTTGTGTTTGT
>NW_018227244.1:0-823 GCF_001263595.1 Phalaenopsis equestris
TATATAAGTTTTAGAGAAATATGAGATCAAACTGACCCCAGACTTTTCACAGTTTAAATGAAAAAACATTATAACTCAAACCTTGTATCTATCCCGAAGGATAAACACAAGACTTGAGGATGAGGCTCGATCAAAAAAACTAAGAAATATATGACATTCGTTTGGTCTGCAAAACCATTTTATTTAGTGACAAACTCCCCTATTTAATATAAAAAATTAAATAGGGTTTATAGTAAGTTGGGTTTAGACAAGCTTCCAATAAGGGCAAGCCCATCTTCCAATAAGGGTAAGCCCCTATAGTTAATTACATCTTAGATAACCAAAGTCACCTAAGAAAACTCTCGATAAAAATCAGGAAATGTTATCTTCAAAAAGGTCAAAAGGATAAGACTTTTCAATGAAAACGGACAAAGAGGTGTAAAATGGGAATGACTCAAATTTTCAAAAGGATAAGACTTTTCAATGAAAACAGACAAAGAGGTGTGAAATGGGAATGACTCAAATTTGGAACATTTTATCATAGAATCCAAAGGAGGAAGAACTAGGGGATGTGTTAGATCCGAAGGAGAACCTCGGTGACTTCCAAAGCTATCATATTGTTTGGCTTTAGTTTTGAGGTGAAATTATTTGAGTGGTTCATCTTGTCAATTTTTTTATTTAGGGCTTACATTCATGTGAAATGATCACGCAAATAGCCTAGAAGATGTTAGGATTTAGATGTTAGGATTTAGGTCATGAGATGTTAGGATTTAGGTCATGACGAACGACAAACTTGGAAACCTAAGACAAGTTAGGGCTTATATTATATAGTAGAGCTATACAA
>NW_018227245.1:0-1305 GCF_001263595.1 Phalaenopsis equestris
TTGCTCAGTGAACAGAGGAGAATAATGTGGGATTATTTTCAATTCCATTTGATGAATAAAATATTTTTAATTAATTAAAAACTATTTGGAATCATTTGACTCTCCATGCATATTGACACATCACCTTGGCTTTAAATTTTGACATGTTGTAGCCTCTATCAAGGGAAGTATTCTATGATTTTTCCAAAGTCAAAGAAGGTCCCTATACAGAGACCCATATTTTTCAAGTTATTTCGCATTATTTCCTTGAAATAATGATGGAAATTAGCATATTGGTTATTAAATCCCAAGAAAATTTTGGAAGGTCCACCATGACCAGAGAAACCTTTGAATATAATTTCATGGGCCAAGTCATTTAAAACATTCTTAAATTTTACAAATACTAAATCAATAAGATAATTAATTTTGAAAAATATAAACATTTAAATGACTTGATTTTTGACCTCCACTGTGATCTATACTCCAGAGAACTCATCATAAGAGTTTCAAAATATTTCGAGTTCATTTGATAACTTAAATTGATTTTTAGAGATAAATACCACTCCTAACATTTAAATGATTTTTAAAAATGAAAATATAACTCAAAAAATTATGAAACTTAGTTTTTTGAGTTCTCTGTGATTAGGGGTATTTTCTAAAAATAAAATGATATTTAAAATTAAAATTTGATATTTTAGCCTATTCTAAATATTTAAATAATTAAAAATTCATAAAAATCATAAAAATAATAAATCTCATGGAAATGTTCTAAATTGTTTCCTAATCACTTATGAACAATTAGAACATTTTTCCTTGTTTTCTAAAAATAGATATTGAATTTCAAAGCTTAAAAATAATTTTTAAAAGGTTAAAAATGAGTTTTCACTAAAATAATTCCAATAAATCAAGAAAAAATAAAAAAAATATAAAATTTGCTCCTCTACGTTCTCTGACCTTAGGGAGATTTTTAAAAAATATAAAACTTAATTTTCACCATCTAAAATATTTTATTTTTATTAAATAGACCAAAAATTAAAATAATTCTAATAAATCCCACAAAATTCAAAAAATCATGAAATTTTGTCCAAAGACTTTTCTGGTCTAGTTCTACCTCCAGTAAAAATTGCAAGGGATTATAATTTACCTTGGTCAAGTTAGGAATTTTCTTTAAAAAATTCTATTTTTGCATTAAAATAATTATATAAATTAAATTAAATTATTAAAAATCACATTTTTCTCCTCTGATGTTTTAATTAACCTATGAATGAGGTAGGATAATTGAATGAGGTATGATAAGAACTTCAAAGTCATTTGAATTGAATTTGA
>NW_018227246.1:0-309 GCF_001263595.1 Phalaenopsis equestris
AATAAAAATTATTAAATTAGATTCAAATTATATTTCAAATTTTGCCTCAATCTTTAACATCTTATGGCTATGTGATTAGGGGTGTCGACACGAATCTTTGTTCGACTCGCTAAGCAAACGAGCCGAACACGAACACGCTTTTTGAGCTCGAAATATAGTCGCTCATGTTCAGCACGTTTACACCCCTAATTGCAAATACACCCATCCAATGCAGTCACATATAAAATTTAGGATATTCTTAAGAAATCAACAATTGCGTTATCATCATTAAAAAAAATGCATTATATTATATTTTAATTTCAAAAAAAT
>NW_018227247.1:0-737 GCF_001263595.1 Phalaenopsis equestris
TCAATTGTCTTAGTGATTTAGTATTTGGAAAATTTGAAGATGTTTTAAATGACTTAACCCATGAAATTATTTCCAAAGGTTTCTCTGGTCATGGTAGACTTTTCAAAATTTTCTTGAGATTTAATGACCAATATGCTAATTTCCATGATTATTTTAAGGAAATAATGTGAAAGAACTTGAAAAATATGGATCTCTGTATAGGAACCTCATCTGACTTTAGAAAAATCAGAGAATGTTCCCCCTTACAGAGGCTACAATATGTAAAAATTTCAAGCCAAGGTGATGTGTCAATATGCATAGAGAATCAAATGATTTTAGATAGTATTTATTTAATTAAAAAAATTTTATGCATAAAATGGGCTTGCAAATTATTCCACATTATTCTCCTCTGTTCACTGAGCAAGAGAGTATTTTTATTTTATTTTTGTGACTTTTCTACACAAAGTTATGTATTTTCTAAGTTAAGGGTATTTAAATAAATAGGAAAAAGCCCTATTTATCTATTTAAACAACGCGTGCTGACTAGATCCTAGGCAGCTCCGAAGGCATGCGTGGCGCACTTTGGTTGGATGCCGCCGTCCACGTAGATGCTGACTCGGCCCGCGGTTTATGTCCCGAAGCATTGTTCAGCTCGATCTCTTCCGTCCATTTGATACACGCTCGATCGAACGGCTCCCCGTCATCGTTCCTTCCTCCAGGCCTCGGCGGGAATTCAAACAGGTGATAGCCGATCTGGA
>NW_018227248.1:0-851 GCF_001263595.1 Phalaenopsis equestris
AGGAAGATAAAGAGATTCCTATTATTTTAAGGAGTCCATTTCTTGCAACAGGAAGAGCTGTAACAGATGTGCAAAAAGGAGAATTAATAATGAGAGTTAATGATCAAAAACTAAAATTTAATATAGTAAAAGCTATACAATATCCCGCAATAGAAAAAGATAGTGAATGTTTCAGGATGGAAGTAGCTGATTATCCGAGTAATGAACAATTTAAGAATGAATGTGAAGATAAATTAAAGCAAGGAGAAATTTTTAAGAATGAAGATGAAATAAAAGGAGAAGATTTGGATTATATTCAGGGCAAATTTGAAATGTTAGACTTGTTGGAAAACGATAGTAAAAAATCTTATTCCTTCAAGTATTAAACCACATGAACTTGAATTAAAGATATTACCTGCCCATTTAAAGTATGTATTTTTAGGACAATCATCTACATTGCCTATTATTATTTCTTCTGAGTTAATTGAAATTCAAGAATAAAAGTTGATAGAAATGTTGAACAAGTATAAAAAGGCTTTTGGATGCACTTTATCAGATATTAAAGGAATTAGTCCTTCAATTTGTATGCACAGAATTTTATTAGATGCATAATATGAACCTAAAGCTGATCCTCAGAGAAGATTAAACCCAATAATGAAAGAAGTTGTTAAAAAAGAGATTTTAAAATGGTTAGATGCTGGAATTATATATCCTACTTCAAATAGTTCTTGGGAAAGCCCAATTCACTGTGTTCCGAAGAAAGGAGGAGTGACTGTTGAAGAAAACGAGAAAAATGAATTAATATCAATTAGTAATACCAATTAGACAAGTTATTGTTTGGCAAATTTTTATTGACTATAGAAAATTAAATA
>NW_018227249.1:0-7412 GCF_001263595.1 Phalaenopsis equestris
ATGGGTATTCGTTGTTGTTACTACTAGATAGCCTTCTTCGCATGTTGTAACTAGATGCTAGCAAGAAGTTGCTAACTTCAAGTTTGAACTTTAATTCGCCTAGGGCCAGTAGCTTTCCTTCAAGGAATGGTTGACATAAATTTTCAATATTACTTGACCAAAATCCCATAATTATCAATCAAATCTTCATTATGTTTGAACTTTGATTCGCATAGGGCCAATAGCTTTCCTTCAAGGAATTGTTTCTTTTTTCCATCATTGGCAGAGTACAGATGAAAATTTTTCTAGAGTAACCTAATTCAATCATGATGCATGGATACTTTAGATCTTAGCTATTCCTAGCGAAAAACCTTTTTTTAGCCTATTAGTTCGCCTATCAAAAATGATTTCCTTAAGTTTTATCCATAATGAGTTCCCAGAGTTGTCTTAAGAACTGGTCTTTATCATCAATGCAATTTGTAAATCATTTTTATTATTTTTTAGTGGAGTACAATGATTACATAACAAACAAGTTTTAAAAAAAGAAAATTTTAACATCACCCCTACTCTTACCTCTGGAGACTTCTCTCCCTACAAAAGTTTGAAATCAATATGCTTCATGACTTACATATTCTTTCATGATGCATGGGCGGTCCTAAGTTGATCTAAGCTTACTGAGTGATGTTTGCTTTGTAGCTTTTTTGATATTATTTGGAACAAGTCATTGGCTCAAAATATTTTTTACTTGGCGATTCAGTTGTAGTACTTGGTTGTCCTTCTCTTGATTTCCTCCTCATTGTTGATTGTATTTTGAATTCCTTTAGTATGTCGAGCACTATCATCTATGCTCATCACACCTAATACAATATTGGATCATGATTGGTTTATAGGTTATAAAAAAAAGCTTACCAACTAGAAGGTAAGAAATCTTGATAGATAAATATAAATAACATTTGGGAAAATAAAAAATACACTATGACGCTCAAGCAAGTACACAATAAGAGGAATACATATCTCAAAATTCGAGAACGGAATCCTTGGCTCTCTCTGAGATTCCCTATTTATTGAATGAGTTATACAAGTAATATATAATAAAATAAAAAAATTTTGAGGGATGTGCGGCCAAGAACAAACTCAAACTGAGACTGGTAGCTGGCCATCAAGAATGGAGTCGTAGAGTAGATATCTGATCTAGGCGGATTGAGCAATTCTGATGAAGGTATTCAGCGAGTCTCTTATGAACCTAAATCAATGTTGAAAGGAGCAAACCAATGGAACTTCAGTTTGTTCGATCAAATCACTGCGATCTGCCTTCCTGCCACAATCATCACACACTTCCCGGTGCAAATCAGAATGTCCTTCACTAGACTCCTTCCTGATTCGGAGATTCATCCAATTATTTTTTTCACACTCTTGACCAATTGAAATATAGTAAAGGCAAGTATATATGTCACTTAAGTAGTATAAATATTTAATTAAAAATCATTCTCATGATAATCTATACAAAGTTTCAGAATTACTAATTACTAGTGTCAATCACCTTAGCTTCTATTCATCAAACAAAAGTTTTAAAATTTGTCCGATTAATTTTGTTAAACGGATTTAAAAAGAATTAAAAACCCTATGCCTTTATTGATTGCAAAATTTTAGTAAATATATCTACTTGATCAAAATTTTAGTCACTAAACTCCTATATTTTAATTTGAACTATATTGAAATCTCAAAATCATATAAGATTTTAAATACATGCATGATCATTACATATACTAAATAAAATTGGACATAAAGTGAACATGTGCACTTCAATTAAACCCCAAGACTCTGTGCCTTAGACCTAACATGATAGCCCATTTCCTTACCTTTCATTTAGGTCAAACTGCCCTTCAGTGCACATAGGCAAGCCAACTGAAATGCATTTTACCCATTCAACTTACGCACTTCCAAACAAGGCACTGGTAGCAGTGCAGAACCCTTTATGTGAGGGTGCCCACCCTCAAATTTTGTATTCCTTTTTCAAATGTGAACTTTTATAAATTTGCCCACCTTTATTTTACACTTCTGCCCACTTCTTATCAGAAAATGCCCAACATAATCCCTTATTCTTTTTATACATTTCTAAATTTTTACATTCATGTTTATTTACATTTTTCAATTATAAAACTAATTATTACTATTTTTATCTGTTAATTAGTATATTATTTAATTAATTAAAACTTTGTCCACCCTAAAAAGCTTGGGTTGATTCAGTTTCTGACTGCTAGCAGCTAACAAACGCAAACTTGAAAAAACACGCGCGGCATAATCAACCAGCGCCACGGGATTCTAACTCTAAAAATATCACAAAGCTGAAACTCTGCAATGGAACGAGGCCAAAAATTGGATGTACAAGAATCCGAAAAACGAATAGCTTCAATAAACCAAAGATATGAGGAAAGCATAAAGAAAACAAAAAAGATACCTGGCAAGCACTACCACAATACCATGCAATCCGGCATCCCGAACATTTCCTCAAGTTAGCAGATGCAAAGCAACCATCACAAAAAGAGCCGGTGGAAGATTTACTCGGCGAGCTCGCATATGGTTCTTGCTGAATAATCACATCTCCTGCGGCAAGCCACACTTGAACTCAGCAACAAGCGAACCTACGTCTTCGGCTTTAAGAACTTCAAAACGCTAGAAATTCAAGAAGGAAAAGGGGAAGCAAGGAAGGAGATGGACCTGGGTGAAAATCTTTGGCAGCGACAAGACCACGGCCTTTGCCGGGGATTGTTGAGACCGTCAAGCCAACTGCAGAGAGAGCACGCTCCAGAGTGTTCATGTTCCTCGGTCCTTCTGAAAGCTCCCCTCCCCGTCCAGGAACTTTTATTCGGTCCAGAGTCCGGGTCTAATTATAAACTGACTGGCCACACCTCCATAAAATAAAAAAAAAACAGCCATTTTAAGCAGGTGACCCGCCCAACCAGAAATATTTGCGTCAGAAATTTTGCTTGAGTTCTACATTAATCCATCAATTTTCACATAATAATTTATGAATAATATCTAAATAGAACACGCGAAGTTTATTGAAAGGTTATTACGATTATAAATTATTATAATTAATACCTCAATAACCTCTCAATAACTCCTTAATAACCGCGAAGCGGAGGTTATCGTGCGTAATACTACCCAAATATATCTCAACCCTATCTAGCATTCTTTGACCAAAAAAGACATTTTTGTCGCTTTCCCGCATATTTAACCACGCCGGCCCGGCAAGAACTCCGCCCCGGCCAGAACTTCGCCCAATCGATAGAAATTTAAACTATCAAAATAAAACGGCAGGATGCAGTGGTAAGAGAAACCGTCACCTGGCTTGATTATTTCTTCTTCATTCCTCCCCCTTTGGCCAAAGAAATCGTTGTGTTCTAGGATTTGCACTCGAAATCGTCATTCCTCCTATTTTAGTCCACTCTTTACACGAAAATGGAAGCAAACCAGGTCACCGAGGAGACTGAAGTGTCGGAGAAGATGGAAACTACAGAGCATAAGAAAGAAGGCAAAGAGATGAAGAATAAGGAGACCAAAGAGCTCAAGAGTCATGAAAGCGCATCGAGGTAATATCGTTTTTTGTTGTAGTTGCTCTCAAAATCTAGCATTACATTAAGGTGTTATTTCAATGCCTTTTTTTGTATTCATTATGGTGATTTTTTGAAAAAAAAAACTTACAAAAGTCTGCAATAAAACCTAAAGAATATCAAAATAACACAATAATGAATATAGAAATAATGCCTCAGTTACGCATGAGTAACACTAAAATAAGACTATAATAAAATCATAATAATATCAAAATAATACCAAAATAATACTAAAATAATACTATAACAACACCATAATAACACTAATATCATAATAATATCATAATAACACCATAATAATACCATAATAAAGTCATGATAAAATCATAATAATGTCAGAATAACACTCAAAGAACACCTTAAAAAAAGTTGAATAACACCTCAAATTGCTTTAATGTTGTTGAGATGTAATTTTTTATTGTTGCATTCGTGTTATTGATTTATAGATGGCTAATTGGCTATATTTTTTTACATGAACTTTTTTGTAGGTTTGTGAATCCAATGTCTTTCAATTGCAGTTGTCGTTCATCTATTGTAAGAGACGTTCTTGCTATGGTCAAGCCCGGCCTATCAGAGGAGAGAAGGAATAGCTTGAGAGTATTGAATGTAGACTATTTTTTTTCCTTCCTCCTTATCTGCAAGACAATGTTCTGACACTGTAAATATTAAATTGTCGGCAATATGAACAAATGGTATTCAGATTGTCGGGAAAAGATCTTAGAATAAGCCTTGATGAGATTGCCCTGCTGATAGGCATGCCAAACAGAGGAAAAGCAGTAAAGTAGAAAAAAAGTGTCATCTTCTGGTGTGGATGCACGCCAATTTAAGAATGACATTTTGAATGTTTCAAGCAGGGAGTGTTCTACACCTTTTGATGAATTGTTTTTAAAGTTTTTGTTATCAAATTTATTTTTTACTTATAGTAACTTTAGTGTTCCTAAAGATTTTCACATCTTTGCTGAGAATGTATAAACTTTTAGCTCATTTAATTGGCCTGTAGCGCTATGTGATTTTCTCATTGAGCAAATCAGTAGCCATTAAAATAAGGCTTAATCAGTCTTTAGGATATATAAATGGTTTTCTTTATCTCATAATAGTTAGTGTATTATTTGAACCTCATAAAACTTTATTCATTTTGTTCAAAGCATAATATGACATTACTCTTACATAGCTCTATTTTTACGAGCATACAACTTTGTTCACTCCTTCCGAACCTGATGCCAGACCCAGAATGTTGAGGTGGTCAACCGATGTAAGCTGGAATTCGTCGCAACTTGACATTACCTTCAAGAGGCTCAGTCCAACACAAGTAAGTGATTTAAATCAATAGTTAACATTCTCGCTTTTTGAAGAATTGCACTTGTTTAACTTTTGCTTTATTCATGTGTTATCCTAATGTTTCTTTAATGTCTTATGATTAAATTTTAAATTACTAATGTGCTATAATTCTTATTTAAATTGTAGGTTCGTGATAAATTTTTTGATTTAAAAGGGGATGAACATCATTTGCTGGCCAATCATGACAAAGGCTTACCCAATCCGATAAGGCCATTCCCGCACCAAGAAGATCAAGACAAACCACAATCATCCGTGGCATGTGATGTGGGACCAGTAGTCTCGAGTGACATCGCCCCAAAGGCAGGAAAAGCTGGAATGAATCAAAGCCTTGAAATAATCATTGGGCTACTTAGAGCTCAGGAGAAGTGGTTTAGGGAATTCCAAGGAGCACTCAATATAATAAATACAGGAGCCGTAAATAAACAAGAGACAATGTCAGGACTGCAGAGTACTATTGAAAAAACAAAGCAAACAAAAGTTGACAAATGTAGTGAGTTGAAAGAGAAGTATACCATGAAGTTCTCTCCTGTAGCTAAAGGCATTTGATTCAACGAGTATGGAACCCAACAACCATCTTCAGCTGAAGGGATCGATGAGTTGAACGAAAAGGAAACTTATCAATCATCCCTTGCTGATGAAGATATTGAGTTGCCAGAAGAAGAACCCATAAGAACTTCATTAGCAACTAAATTGAAAGGGTGAAGGGTCGAAGAAGCAGAAGAAAGAGGAAGTTAACTTTCCCTTATGTTGGTTTTGAGTATAAAAAAAGAAAGCCAATAAAGGATGTTGTTGAGCCCTCAGAAGTTCTTCCGAAAACTCCTGCCATAAAGACTGAGAAGTTGCCTGTACATACCGACCTGATTGTAGATAGCTCAGCCATCGAGAAGAACCAATAAAGTCACATGGCGAGGAAACAATAATAATTCCAGCTGTAGATAGTTAGGCCAAAAAGGGCCTTAATATAATAATAGATCCTGTTGCACAATCCATAGTTACTGAGGAAGTTCGTCGAATAACAGAACTTGTTGCCACTTCATCCATCAGAGATGATGAAGTTCATGAACATTTTTAGAGATTGGATCAGATAATAAAGGATGTTGTGCAATCTAATAACCTTGACATTAACCACTTTAGGAGATCAGCAAGAAATTTTTCATTCATAGGAATACGCGATAGTGGTATGATGAAATGGCTTTAAATATAGTGTTTTGTATATGCTAATTTGACATTATATATCTCTTAAGTACTATTGTTTTGTAGTCACATCACTTGGTGCTGAACATCAATTTTCCTGGTAGAGTACTTATATCCCTTGAAATGCAAGATGTAATCGATGAATGTATGTTCATGTACAATCACAGGTGAGTAGACCTTTTCTGTATATGTGTTGCAATTGGTTTACAATCCATGAATGTATGTCCATGTACAATTGATTTACACTCAAAAGTCACTAAGATTTTGTCTCAACACTGGAGGCATGATATTTTGATCAACGACGGTTGCGTTGTCATAGACTATGACAAAATATTAGATTTACTAACAGAGGGTTGGATTGCAAACGAACATTTAGATGCCTTTGTCGCTCTATTGAAGAGAAAGAATGATAACTATCCTAATTCATTCAGACTATATTTATATGTGAAACAATTATACTTAAAAAGTACACAAATTCTACTTAATTATGAAGTCGTTACTAAAATAAGTTTTTTATACTCCGTCCAATAACATATTTGTATGATGTAATGTAGATGAATAGACGTGGCCAAACCTCTACGTTTGTTAGATATATCACAAAAGATGAGGTAAAAAATTCTGGCATCATATTATTTCCTATTATTCACAATGAACACTGGGTAATGCTGGTTGTGGAGTTGAAAGAAAGAAAATGGAAGTTATACAATTCATTACCCAGCCAGATACACAAAGCCATGTGTAATGAAGTTGTAAGTATTCTTAACAGAATATCTCAATCTTTATTTAGCGTTGTCAATGCACTAATCACTTTCACATAAAAATTTTCCAATTCAAATTGTTTTTAAAAGATGTTGGAAACGCTTTCAGGGTCAAACTGTCAAAATATCCACTATTAATCGTAAAATGAGTCATTATACAAAATAATAGTATTGATTGTGACATGTTTGTCTGCAAGTTCATGGAAAAAAGTAGTTCAATCCACCGATGTGACTGGAGTGAAGAACAAGATTAGAAGTTGGATATGCTGAAATTTAGGGCAGAGTTTGCGCATGACCTTTGTACATGGACTATGTCTCTTAAGTGAATGATAATCTTTTCGAATGGATTTTATTTGATTGTTCGCTCTTGATCCGGTTAACTTGATTTTATGTTGGATGTTTTCCTCTGTATTATTTAGAATGTACCAATGCATGTGATCATATTTGTAGTAGTCTGATATTTTGTTATTTTTTAGTAATTTATCACATATATGTTCTTTCTTTGTTAGCTTTAGTTTAAGTTATGAAT
>NW_018227250.1:0-339 GCF_001263595.1 Phalaenopsis equestris
ATTATGCTTTCTGAAACACAGGATATTTTAAATCAATCCGATAACTCTGATTTACAACTTTTAAAAAAAAATGATCCAATAATTTCAGTTTTCTCATCAAATCAGTTCGATATTTCTGATTCATAACTTTTCAAAAATTGATCCAATAATTTCAATTTTCTCATCGAATCAGTTCGATATTTCTGATTCATAACTTTTCAAAAATTGATCCAATAATTTCAATTTTCTCATCAAATCAGTTCGATATTTCTGATTCATAACTTTTCAAAATTGATCCAATAATTTCGATTTTCTCATTGAATCGGTTTAATACTTCTGGTTCAAATAATTGATCTGATA
>NW_018227251.1:0-1264 GCF_001263595.1 Phalaenopsis equestris
GCTGTAAAACCAAGCTCGATTATATGTGATTCTTATGTATAGCTGCTTATAAATTAATATATTTATATATGAAAACAGTGATATTTCCGAATGTAATTGTAATAATTTTTTGGTGTAATTTTCGCCAAATTTTACTGTCCGGTCACCGGATGTGCGGACAACAGACGAGATACAGGTCACCGCTGCATCTTTCTGTGCGGCCACCGTGTGTGCGGACAACGGACGAGATGCAGCGGTGACCGGAGATGCAGCGGTGACCGTCCGTTGTCCGCACATCCGGTGACCGGACAGGAAAACACTCGTAATTTTTCAGAGTTGTTGGGCATGACGACTGACTTATTGGCATCTTAGCTGCATGCTTGATAGTGAAAAAGAGAGTTATTTTCCAAGGGTTGGGTTGTAATTGTAAACCACTTGGTTCTTTGTTAATTATTGAGGGTGCTTTTGAAACAACGGTGTGGTGACGGTGTGGTACCGCATCATATTTTTCGTGTTTGACAAAAATTATATATATATATATTCAAAAAGCTGTGGTGAAAATTTGTAATTTGTAACATGACTTAATTATGTGTGATGGCTGATAGAAAGATGCGATCTGACTTTTTTAAAAAAAAAAAAATTGTAATTGTCACTGTAGTTTTTTAAACAACAGTTTCTTCTACAATAACTTCATAGACAGATCATTCTTCAAATCAACATTATTTTTTAGGATGGGCAAAATCATCAAATGTATTTTTTTTTGCAATGGGCAAAAAATTTTAATGAAAGGGATGGTGAGCGCAAAATTTAGTAAATTGATATAATTATATAAGAAAAAATAATAAATTTGTTATTTCATGGAGAAATTACAAATTTGTGGGAGAATTTTCAGCCCAATCTGTGTGTGCGAATTCCTTTTGTCGCGTGCCCCGACTTACTGGTTGTCATCTCAAGTCAGGGTTCAAATCCCTTCAAACACAGTTAACCTTAAGAAGATGGTACTCAAATTGCTAGGCATATTAGGGGTGGTTGGATGCTCTGGTCATTCCTTTTTTAATATATATATACTTTTCTTTTCTTCAATAAGGAATGATTGAAAGCTATGATAAGAGCCCCGACCTTCCCTTGTGCGACTATAATTCGGGTACCACACCATATGCTCAGGGGGAAACAAACCCCAGATTAGAGGGGACTTACAACTGACAAGCAGATGTCCGGCCAACTGATATGAGTACGCGGTGCAATCTATATATATATATATATATATATATATATATATAGCCTC
>NW_018227251.1:1991-2575 GCF_001263595.1 Phalaenopsis equestris
ATCTCAAATTTAACACATTAATTAATGCATCAATATCACATTATCTAATTCTTATGTATCTATATGTTGTATGTTAAACATCTAAATTTTACTTTGTATATTTATAGCGGTCAAATCTTTCATATAACATAAAAACTCTAATAATTTTAACGTGAAATATATATTTTTATACATAAATAACATGATAAATATGTAAAAGTTAAAGTTTAGGTGGTATGCATGCAAAACTTTCTTAACATTATCATTACTCGTTTGGCGTTTTGAAAACGTATCTGACCTGTTTGGGTAAACTGCGTTTTAGCAGCTTATGCATTTTCAAAACGCTGAAAACAACGTTTTCACACCGCATCTATCTAGATCCGGTGACTGCTTTCTGACACCGGTCTGAATTTTTCAAAAAAAATAAAAATTTATAATAGTCATCACACCTAACTTATCGGCATATTTAGTAATTTATTTTTAATTAATTTATTAATAAATTATTTATTAATAAGCTGCAACCGCAACAAAGAGATCCTTAATTTCTTAGGTTAGATCTTCAACTAATTTGATCAACGTCAGCACGCGGGGGAAGGGATAGGTAA
>NW_018227252.1:0-415 GCF_001263595.1 Phalaenopsis equestris
GGGGGATCAAATATTAGGGGAGGAGAGGGCTGAGGGATTGTAAAGTCAGATCCTTGTGATCCTCTTAAATAGAGACGAAGGGCCAATGTGAGCAATGAGCAGAGGAAGCAAGAGAATTAAGGGTGCGTTTGAGGCAGCTTGTGTGTTTCAGAATAAGCTGCTTATCCTAAAACGCGGCCCTCGGGGTTCGACCTGTGGTTTGCTTTTAGTGTAAAAACCCAAACGCGGTTTCAGATAAGCTGGCGAAACGTGCGAATCAAACGGTACGACGGTGTTTTCAGCGTTTTGAAATCGCCGCCTGCACTTATAAGCTACCACAAACGGACCCTAAATCTTGACTTATATTGTACGAAGTAGGCGGCATGGTGTAGACATTTAAGGGAGGGAAGAAAATGAAAGAAAATATAAATTTGGA
>NW_018227253.1:0-940 GCF_001263595.1 Phalaenopsis equestris
GGAGATTACAATCTCATCAAGAAAGTAGAGAAAAACGCGAGTAAACCAGCAATATTCTTCTCTGATGCCGAAATTTCAACTCGTGCGGGAAAATAAAAATTTAACCTAGTTGGAAAGTTCCGTTGGAAAGTTCCAATTAGGTTGTCCAAAAATGAAAATTATCAAGAAGGTTTTTAAAGACTTCAAACTGGTCGGGGCCTGGCAGGTGGGTCATTTCAACAGAAGACATGTTATGATACAGCTGAGTATAGAAGAAGATTACACAAAAATTTTCTCAAAGAAATTCATCAAAAATAAAGGGCAAACATATAAAATTGCTCAAATTAACCTCTAATTTTGATCCCAGTCAAGAACCCCCAATTGCGCCTATCTGGTTCTCATTACCAGAACTCAATCTTTATTTCTTTGACCTACCTTTCTTATATGCAATTGGGACTATCCTTGGAAAAACTTTACATGTAGACTTACCCACAGTTTACTTCTAAAGACCCTCTACTGCAAGAATTTTAATTGAAAGAGATATTACACTACCAGATGTAGAAAAAGTCTGGTTTGGTTCTGCTCATAAATGTTATTGACAAAAAAAATAAAAAAACATTATAGAACAAAAACCTTACTACTGTAAGCACTGCAAGATGTTTGGAAACCCGCAGGAGAAATGTTTCAGATTGCACTCACAGTTGAGAACCAATATTCAAAAGCAAGAACATGTTGTTAGTGCACCTCACGTGCCTGAACGCGCTCCCAAAAAACCTGATGACAGCCAACCTGAGGAGGGAATCACCACAAGACAGTTGGTGTCTGCCCCTGGAAATCTTTCTCCCGATAATACTCCAACTGATAATGTTTAGATCGAAAATCAGGATACCCCGCAGCTTCGATTTAGGAAGCATCAGGTGCAGAGCTGACAATTTACACTTCACATACACTGGAACCTATC
>NW_018227254.1:0-3181 GCF_001263595.1 Phalaenopsis equestris
AGGCCGCTTGGTTTCCTTTGAGTGGGCTCTTTTTTGGTACGTTCTTTCTATTGAATCATTGGCATGCTGGCAAATTCTTGATGTACACTATCATTAACCAAACTTATTTTCATTGTCAACTTCATCATGAGATTTCCTCTATCCTTTTCTTTGAATGTTCCACCCCATTTCAAAAAATTAAAACCTTGCAATTTTTGAAAAAAAAATCTTTCATTTGTGTCAAACGTTCCCTTAGGTTCATGTGAACACAATTTATTATAAAATTACATAAAATCTTATTATTAAAATCTCTACATATTTCTTATGGTATGAACTTACCAAGATTATTTTTGAAAATAGTGGATCAAATATATGCATTTTAGAGGAGATAATTTATTTTGTTTTCCCCATGGGAAATGGAAGATGATAATTTAAAATTGAATCACCTGATCCCATTTTGTTACTATATATTAGACAAATTTAATTAGGGTCTACTTGGGGTAGTTGCAACTCATCCAACATATCCAGATAAGCAGCTGATTCGGATAAGCTGACTAGCCGTTGATTTTGATATTTTTATATGAAAGGATTTATGAAGTTGACACAACTACTTGAAGATTTTAATCTCCGACAATGACACCAAAAACTTGATCCCAAGCAAGGTAAAATTTTAATTATTATTGTAGGGATTCTATGCAAATATATGTATCGTTATCAAGTAATATAGAGCTTTCTGATTAAGCACCGAATATCGATCCCATGGAGATCGAGGTTAATCACAGCGGCTTTCAATAAAAGTTCTAGTCTAGAATAACACGCCCTAGCTTGGAAGGTCGATAAAGGTTTGATTTTGATTATATCCTACAGGTATCACTATAATAATACTTATACTCCTAAACTAAAATACTCAGTGAAAATTAGAAAGCATATTAAAAGTATCCTTCCTCATGCAATGAAATTAGTGACATGTGTAAGGGTAAAGTAAGTAGTGAGAGATTGTGACAGATAGGAGCAATTATATTCTTTACCCTTACTAGAGATGCTATAAAGAATATTGATTAATCTAAAGTCTGAATAATTCTAAAGTTGGGCTAGGCAGGAAAGATACCAAACTCTAGAGTTCCCTCTTATCCCTCCACCTAAAGGCTAACATCTCGCATCAAAACCTAAAATAATAGACCAAATTAGGGGGTTTTAGCATGTCACTCTAAAGTCCTCTAATTTTAAATCCATTAAAGATTATTTTCCTATTTCTTTGCACTCAACCATATAGACCACATTCTCATCCATACAATCTCATGTGATTCTACCACAGTTGATTGAGACAAAACCATCCCGGATCATACATGTTCTCACAATAGATTTTAACATGCAAGTTGATCAATTTTACATGTAAATGAAGAACAAAGTAAAATATTCACAATATATTCTCACTCTACTCAATTCTATATCCTACACATGCATACTAATTCATTATAAGAGGGAAGAGTAAAGAAAACTACTCACTACACATGGAGAAACAACAAGAACTTTTCATTGAACAAGACTTTAAAACCATACAAACAAAGTACTAAATTAAAATCAAAATGCAATGAAAATAATTATCTCTCATGTAAATCAAACTCTCCTTGTACAGCAAAAACAATCTCCTTACAATCTTCTCCAAGAACAAAATGAAAAGAAAAGAAGAAATTTTCACACTCTCCCTTTGTCTCTCACCTTGTCGCTCCACTAGGGGCTCATGCCCAAGCCTTCTTCTTCTTCTCCAAGCCTTATTCTTCTCTTTCAAATTAATTCAAGAGTCCAAGAGTTCTTTTCAAAATATTTCCATGCCTTATTTATAATTTCCCAAGAGATGCTTAAGTGTCTCTTCAAAACTGTCCATATTCAATGAATCTTTCAAAAGATGCCTCAAGTGCCCCTTAAAAACACCTTCTAACTGCCCCAAATCCTTCTATAAAGTAATTTTTCTCATTTCTAACAAATTTCCCAAGAGATGTTTGAAGCAACGCTTCAAAAATCGTCCAAATACGACGTATATTCTAGAAGATATGTTGAAAACTGTCTCCAACGCCTAAGCGCCAATTTTTGGGCGCTTACGCGCCCCCCTCTCTGTCTAGTGGAGCCTAAGCGTCATATTTGAGCGCTTAAGCACCGGGCACAGACACTTAAGTGCCCGATTTTGATCCCCATGGCTTCGGTGTGCCCCGATTCAACCCGATTTACTCCAGTTTGCTCCATTTTGGTCCATTTTTTGTTTCTTTTGCTCTAATTATTCCAAATTCTTCAATTTGATGTACCTACAATTAAAAACACAAGAAAACATACCTTCAAAGTGCAATATGATTATAAAATAAAACATAAAGAATAGTACATTTTTAGGCGTATCAGCTGTTCGGTTTATGTGTTTGGAGAATAACTGATTCGTAGCTGTTTCTGGAAAAATGATCATTCAGCCCCAGTGCAGTAGTGTTGTTTGCAACAGAATTGTCATAGCTTGCAAATGTCCCCTACAGGATTTACCATATATGAAATTTTCATAACACTGAGTAACAATAGGATTTAAGAATGCAAAAGTAATACTTGAAACCTGATACAAAACAACCCCTTAAAAATGCTTATAATAGGTACTTTTGGATAAAGAAGTGGAATGAAAGCCCAAGGGGAACTCTTGGTTTAATGGACGGGAATCACACATGGGCTAAGTTATTATCAGGCTAGGGCATTGAAGTGTTTGGCGCTTGGAGGAAGGAGCTTGGTTGCGGCGTATAAGAGGAAATTTTGGTCTTGTTCGGCTTATAGGAGTGAAGAGAGGGATCACACTACAAGAAGAGGGTAACGTGCATTTTAGGACAGAGTTGATCGGCTTTGGTATGGGGAATTGCAGCAGTGGGAGAAGCAGCAAGGTTTGCATGTTGCCGGTGTTGATCTCGTAAATGGAGGAGAGGGATCGGGCAAAGGCTTCTAGCGTTTGGTTGGCGTGAAGAGTTCTGTGTTCGACTTGAATAATTGATTGAGTGGGGCGGCTTTGGAAGTGAAGAGGAAGAGTTCAGAACACTGTAGAGCGGGCGGTATGTGATGGAGACTTCGTGCTTTGGAAGGCTTGACAGAGAAAATAGGAGCCTTATGTTTGAGTGCACAGGAAGGACTGATCGTAAAAGATACAAAAGAAGATGGTCGCTCAGCACAAAAAGGGAAGAGC
>NW_018227254.1:4471-5444 GCF_001263595.1 Phalaenopsis equestris
ATATATATATATATATATAGATGTCCTTTGTGTGCGTTATGTGGCCTTTTGGAAGAGCACTCTCTGAAGATCGTACGACCCATCAAGGGCACGGGTTCAAATCCCCTGGAGGCACAGTGTCGCCTTAATCCATGTGATATTAGAATGATTTGCACACCGGGACACCCCCAGACTTAGTGTGGGTTGGTGACCTTACGCCCGGACCCATTCTTAAGAAAAAAAAAAAGTACATACACAAAGTCCGCCTAGTATAAAATTTTGTATTTTTATAAGATGAATAAAATTGTCAAGCCAAATAATAAATATATTTTATATTTATTAATATTGTAAAGTTATTCAAATAGTTTTCATTTTAATGCTACGACAAGAAGAAGAAGAAGATGCCTTTATCTCAGATATGCCACCAACAATTTCATCATCCGACACGAATCTCAAGACAATTTTTTGAAATAGAAACATTCAAACTTCGATTAAGAGTTATCCAGAACTCCGATTTCAGCAAACATATAGTCAAACTGATCGACTCGATGAGACGGGCCTAATGATATGAAAGTCAGTTCAATCCAAGTCAAATCAAGCTCAAATCAAATCATTAAACCACTCCTGGAGGATTTCTGGAGGCATTTGAAAGGTCAAATAGATGTCGAATCTTGCCGAATCTAATATGCCTATAGTTGAATCGAGTATCTAGACAAGAAGAATCCAACGAGCCCAAGATTACTCAATTCCAACATCGTTAAGGCACTCAAATGTCCATCAAACATCATCTGATCGAGGGAAGCTCTCCAAACCGCCCGATCAAAATGGTTTATAGTTCTTCATTAATTGCACCCAAAACACTATAAATAGAGCTCCACCCTTCACATGATGGGGTGAGAGGCTTGAGAGAAAACTTGAGGCTTTGATAAAGAGCTCAAGTCCAACATCATCCTTGCCATTGTCGACCTTCGCCGACCACAACCGATCGCCGGCG
>NW_018227254.1:5454-7353 GCF_001263595.1 Phalaenopsis equestris
TCTTTGTCGACCACCGCCGGCCACCGTCTATTACCGTCGATCACCGCTGACCTCCGTCGACCACCGCCAATCATCATCGAATGTCGTCGACCACCACCGATCGTCGACAATCACCGCCAACCACCATCGACCATAGTCGATCATCACTGACCGTCATCCACCGTCGTTCATCGCCGACCACCATTGACCGGACACCATCAGGCGACGCTGTAATCTGAAAATCTAGTAAGCCTTTCCCGTTTGTGGGACAATGGGTCATTGTAATCATCAACATATAGTGGATTCTTATAATTGGGCCAGATCCCATAGTTTTTTTCCCTTAATGAGTTTTCCACGTACAAACTTCTTGTGTCATCTTTGGTTGTTTCACTTTCATCTGAGTGTGTACTGAATTCTCATGTAATGCTAAGATGATAATCCATTACTTTACTACCGTGAATATTCTAGCATGCATCAGTTTGGCGCCGTTTATGGGAAGGTTTCAATCCCACAACTAAAGTACTTAGGCAGTTTACTACATGGCCACCAGACACAATGTTCGTGACAATAGAGCATCCCGCTCCAACACCCATCATTCCAGGGAGCAGTCACGAAGCCAAGGGTAGCACGCTTCTTCATCTTCCTGCCCTGAAAGACGTTATCCCGCCAACGAAGGTGTTTCGGGTCCTTCAATAGAAGATCAAATGCGAGGAATGGAGGAGTCTCAACTAGAGATCCTACAGCTTCTACACGGGGCTCAACAGTTGCTACCTACACCATTAGATGAAATTCATTCACCATTAACTCCACGATGTACGAGAAACATACCGCTTGAAGGAACTCGTACCGGCTCACCTCCTCAAGATGGAACACATCCCCTGTCAAGTCGTGATGCTGAACTCTTAGATACTGCAAGGTCCACTCATCCATCTCGTGCAGCTCACCCGACATCGCCACATCTTCCTGCCATTTCAGATAATGTCATTCATAACGAACTACGATGCCTCGTCCGGGAAGAGTTCCCCTTAGAGAAAAGAATCGCTTCTACGCTCACCGTAACATCCATGAATCTTCTCCCTTAGCGAATGCGATCCTCCAACACCGCATCCCAACAGGCTTTAAGCTTCCTAACATCGATACATATGAAGGGACAACTGACCCCTACAAGAATATTGATCATTATCGAACTATCATGTATATTCAGTGTGCCTCTGATGTGCTTCTGTGTCAAGTGTTCTCGGCTACTCTTAAAGAACAAGCTCAAACTTGGTTCTACTCTTTGCTAGGGAGTACTATAAACACCTTTAACGAGCTTGTCAAACTGTTCGCGGAGCAGTTCATCTCAAATTGAAGGATCATCAATGATTCATCCCATCTCTCGGGAATTTGTCAAAGTGAAAGAGAGTCGCTCAAGGACTACTTCCACAGATTTTCTGCTGAAGCTCGTCAGATTCCGAGAGTGGATCAAAAATTATTAAGGGGAGTGTCGGTCGCCATGCGGCTGTGTGTGGTTTAATTTAGCGTAATATAGTGTTTAGAAATTATGTATTTTAATTTAAAGAAAATGGGGTCATGGGGGCTCTGCCCATGACCTTTTTACTCATCACTAATGCGGGAGAGAGTTCGTTCTTATGCTGACCTTTTCCACTATGTTGAGGCCCAAATGATTGCGGATGAGGCCATCAACACACATAAAGAGCAATTCAAGAAATTTGGAGGAAAGCAAAAGAATACCACTAGAGATAACAATCAATCTTCACAACGGAGAAAGTCCAAACAATAGAGGAATCACGACCACCTTCTTAAACCTGCAAGCCAACGAAGTGAGTATCAAACTAAGAAAGAGTATACACCACTCAATACATCATGTGCTAACGTCTTAATTGCTATCAAAGATGAGCAAGCCGTTAAGTAGCCTCA
>NW_018227255.1:0-7988 GCF_001263595.1 Phalaenopsis equestris
TAATTGAATGTGGTTCTTATGAACTTATAAGATCTCGAAATTAATCAGGAAAGTGAATGTCGTTCTTATGAACTCTATTATTATTATTTTAAAAATTTGGATTGTTTAAGAAAATATGTAATTTTTAGGATTTCAAGTAAGATAATTTGAAGGTTGAATGAAGGTTTTAACAAAGATTTTGGTAGAGTTTAGGAAAGGTTTCACTAACGTGAAGTTTGATGTCGTCCATTTCGTTCGCCTTAGAGTAGCTTTTATGATCATTCAATGCCTCAACCACACCCAGGCTTACCTCGCAAAGGCACACAGAGAACTTGGTATGAGAATTTGGGAACAAGATAATATTAAGTAATCATACACACATAAATGCCATAATAATAAATAAATAAATGAAAGTGATTATGCATATGATGTGATATGAGATGTATTTTAGAACTCTTGAACCAACTAATGAGATATGGAGATAGTGACTCAGAAAGAAGGGCATGCCGTGGAGGCGGTGACCAGGTAGAGTGGGTGTGCCATGAAGGCAGCAACCCGATGAATGGTTGTGTCGTGGAGATAGTGACCCGAAAAGGTGGGCATATCGTGGAGGAGGCGGCTCAATATAATTGCATATTTAAACTTCAAGTTTGAAGCAGATTCCACATAAGAATGCCATTATGAGTTTTTTTTTCGTTGTGAATTGCCCATAGGAATGCATCAATTGCAGAACTATGTAATTTTAAGCTTTGCAGTTTTGAAAAGGATTTTGAACACTGCAATTTATTATATTGAAATTGTTGTTGTGGTCCAATGCTAATAATGTCAACTCAGAATAGCACATAATAATTCTGTGGCTGAGAATAATAACAATGCTACTGCAAATAAATTTAAAGGGAAAGAAGAACTGCTCTGGCGGGAGAAATGGGCGATGAAGTTACTCGTGATTTGACTGCCAAAAGTAAAAGAGAGTGTTATTTAACTAAAAGTTGTAATTTTGGGATAATAAAAGAAAAAATTAAAAGCGTGCTATTAATAGAATTCAGTCATGTTTTTAACTTAAATTTAGCCAAACATTAAAAAGAATTGAAAATTTTTAGTGCTATTTAGGCAAATTCTCTTGCATAGTTAACATATGATAAAATTTAAGAGAACAGAGTGCTATGTATATAAAAAATTAAAGCTTAGATGGTAGATCTATAAATACATAAGAATTGAGGGGTATGTACGTAAGTTTTACAATTTAGAAATATGCCACGTTCATGGAGCCTGTTGAGCTACCATATTAGAAGAGAGGTTTGAGGATAAAATATTTTTTTTTAATATTTTTCTATAAAATAAAATGTTGATATTTGCCCATATATTACTACAAATATATCAAATTAATTTTTTCTTTTTGCCAGAGAGATCATTTTGTCCGAATTTCATAATTGAAGCAACTTAAACGTGCAAATGAAAAGAATGTCATACCAAATTTCTACTCAAAATATATACGTACGTACGGAGTTATATTACACAGTTCACTTAAAGGAAAAACAAAACACATGGTATCTAATAGTTTCCAAATAAACTTTTCTGTTACAGCATTAAACTCTTGAAAAATATAGAATGCTCTCCTAACACTTTCGTAATCATCAGTATTCTATATGACTGAAGCTCTACAGACAGCACATTCATTCTTAATCCTCAACCACTTCTCGATGCATCTCAAGTGATACATATGATTGCAACTCAAAGTGACCATCTTCTCCTCCGCTTGCATCTCATCCTTTATTTGATCAATAAAGCACATAAAAATTTAATCTATATTTCATTAGGTAAATGATTGGTAAAAAAAAAAGTACCTGACATATGATGCAAATCTCATTTTCCGTTGTTGGGCAGCCCAAACAACTCATCAAAAACTCAAATATGCAATCTGTTGACAACCCACTGCCGTCTGTTCGACTTAGATTTTCTTCATACTGTAAATTTAAAAAAATTAACTAAGATTATTCCAACTAATTAATAAAAATTTTTATTAAAACAGCTCATAAAATTGTATATCCATCGCATCACCTGTTGCTCTCGTATCTCCAAAGTGTAAGAAGTGGGTTCAAGTGCTACGGACGTCGGTATATTACTGTGTCGTGGATGTCGCATACGAGGTGGAATCACGTATCCTGTCGATATAATTTAATAAAAGAGCTCATAA
Source organism: Phalaenopsis equestris (assembly GCF_001263595.1). Taxonomy (NCBI): domain Eukaryota; kingdom Viridiplantae; phylum Streptophyta; class Magnoliopsida; order Asparagales; family Orchidaceae; genus Phalaenopsis; species Phalaenopsis equestris. Next base: position 2,174 of record NW_018227255.1, read on the forward strand.
ATTGCATATCCATCGCATCACCTGTTGCTCTGGTATCTCCAAAGTGTAAGAAGTGGGTTCAAGTGCTACGGGCGTCAGTATATTACTGCGTCGTGGATGCCGCATACGAGGTGGAATCACGTATCCCCTGTGTCGATATATATATGATTGAATAATTAAATGCAGATATAACGTAAGTTAAATAAAGAGAGGGAATGGAGAAAGCGAGAAACAAAAAAATGCCATGAAAGATTTATGTACCGGGTGGAGGATAATGAGGATTCCGAGGAGGGCTCCGTGGCATGGGATAAGGTCTCATCCCCTGTGTCTCCGGCGAATGATAGTCCCAAGTGTGAGTGATTATGATAGAATGATCCAGCCAAATTGTAGGAGTGTGTATTGTTGGAGGATGAAATGGGTTAATAAGCCACGGAGCAGCTCTCATCCGCCTCGTCTCCGGTAAGGGATAGCCCAAAGTGGAAGTGAGTAGGATCGTATCATCTAGTTGCTGCGCCGCCCAAATTGTAGTGGCCATTGTTGATGAGTGGGAGAGGATAGGCGGTGGTGCGTGGGAGAGAGACAGTGAGCTGATGAGTGGGAGAGAATGAGTGAAGCAGGGATTAAACCTTCTGGCTAAATGTTTGATGTTATATATAGCAGCTGCCCAAGAATGAGGCAACGGATAAATTCATATTTAAGGAAATACTCTGTTTGAAAATCTCGAATTTATATGTATTATATATGGAAATAAAATCTTTATTTAAATAAAAAATTTTATTTAAATTGGGCAGAAAATTGGATCAGGTTAGTGGAAAATTTATATGTACTAAACTAAAAATATTTACATTCGTGTCACTCAATTCTTATGCGTTCACATCCCAAACACCTAAACTTTGATTGTTATGTACGTGCCACCCCGCCTATAGTCTTTAGTTATGGATGGAGTGGTCTATACATAAAAATCGAACTTCAGGTGTTTGATACTTGAACATAGCATTCGGCTGGCACTAATGTAAAAGCCTCCTAAAATCATAATAATTACTCAGGATTTACAATAAAACTTTCGTGCTTAAATCTATACATCTTCGACTTAAGGTCCGTTTGAGATAGTGAGCCGTATTTTAAAAACTCGTGTTTTACCTGATTCTTGTAAAACAACGTTTTATTTTTATTTTTCCATATAATATCGCCCGCACGATCATCCCTGGGAGCCGCGTTTCAGTCGTTGCTTTTAGGGTCTGTTTGGAGGCAGTTTGGATAAGCAGCTTATCCTGAAACCCGGCCCAACATGCAGTGTTTTCAAAAACGCTCAAACCAAACGGAAACGGCCCTTAATCCCAATTACTCCGCTGCCCTCGCCGATCGAGCTCTGCCCCAGGCGCTCCTTCTTCTTCGGCATTCATTCGGCATTCCTAACATCAGAGAGTCGGTTAGGCACCCCTTCTCTCCTTGCTTCTTCGGCATTCTCTTCGAGATAAAACCTAGAACTCCAGCTCCTGCCATCCAGAGCGTTAAAACCCTAGGTCTCCAGCTCCAACTTCTTTTCCAAGTTTGTGTTTCGCTTTCTGGATGGAATCTTGGTTATCTTTGCGTAACTTTGTTGAAGAAAGCAACCTAATTGACCTTGCTTGTGTTTATTTTTGAATACATACCTCTTATGAACTATCACAAACTTTGCTCATCGGGATGGAAGATGGGTGGGGTTTGAATAGGTTTTAAATATCTCAGGTCTATTGTTCAATGTGATAGTGATATGAATGGGGGTGCTATTAGTAGAATTCAAGTTGGATGGTTATAGTGGAGGAATGCATTGGGCCTATTATGGGATAGAAAAGTACCACTTAAGGAAATTTTTGTAAGATGGTGGTGAGACTTACAATGCTTTATGGCACATAATGTTGGCATGTAAAAGAGAAGCATAAAGTTTCGTGTTACTGAGATGAGAATGCTTTGGTGGATTAGTAGCTTTACAGAGACAAAATGCAAAACAAATGTATTTGTGACAAGGTTGGAGTAGTTCCAGTGACAGATTTGACTTATGCTAAGAAAGGTAGAGTCAAGCCTAAAAAAGATTTGGGCTTGTTGCATAAAAATAATATAATTTATTATAATGAAATGAAATATGATACGCGATAGGACTCAACAAAGAAAAAGGATTCGTGTAGACAACCCTACTTAGTGGGATTAAGGCTTCTTTTTATTGTTGCCCTTGAGCAAATTGGGTTTGCATTTTTTTACTATTATACATATACTAATTTTCTTATCATCTTCAAGAGAGTGTTGTAATGCTTTTATTTGTGGGGTTGTGAAAATGTTTCTTATCAGCTTTAAGTTTGTTTCTTAAACATCCCAAAGTAGATCAGAGAACTAAATTATTGTACTGAATTTGAGTTGACATTAATTTGATATCATTTTCTTTATGAATATTTCAGTCTCACCCACATAAATCATGCTTTTTGCTGTTCTTCTACTTTAAAATTAGGCGATTTTTGTTAGTGTATAATCTGATATCTAACTTCCATAGTATTTTAATCTGATATGTAACTTCCACAGTATTTTATGACGCCTGTATATTCATACTGAAACAAACATTCAAGCTAACCGCAGAAGCTAAGTTTAAAGCTGAGATTTAGAAAGTAGATCTTAAACTTATATAGGATTCTTTATTTCTTGACATTCAACTATCATTATGTATTGTAGTTTCTTCTTCTGATTTCTGAACTATGGCGGTCTCGCTAGAATCACTTTTTTTTGCTGGTTCCAGCTTCAAGTTTTGGCTGCTCGGCGCACCGATCTTCGGAATCTGATGGATACTTCCCCTCAAGTGCACAAATTATTCTGCTACATTAACTCTAATATATCTGCTACCGTGTACAAGGTCATTGTTCCTAGAGCCCTCACACTTGATATAATTGAGCAGGTGGGCAAGTTACAAAGCATCGCACGTTTCGGGGCAGTTTGGAATCACTTTTATTTTTTATTTTCTATTTTTTATTTTTTTATCTATATTTTGATTTAAAACAAAACATGTTTAACATTTTGGATTAAAGTATGATTGTATTGAAAAACGCTCAAAGCAACTAAATATTTTTCAAGTATTTTCTAAAATATGTTAATTTATTTTTAAAAATTAAAAATACAAATATAAAAAAACACACTAAGTAAATATATTATAACAATGAAAGTAAAAAAGAAAACAGAATTGGGCCCGTTTGAGATCACTTTTGTGTTTTATGTTTTATATTTTGTTTTATTTTGTATTGCTTATGTTTTGATTTGAAATAAAAGATGTTTGACATATTTGATTAAGGTGTAATTATTTTAAAAAGACTAAAGCAGCTAAAACTTGTTTTGAGTTTTTTCTAATACACGTTAATTAATTTTTAGAAACAAAAAATAAAAATATATGAATAAAACACTAAACGGACACGTATTAAGAACAAAACAAACACCACAAAAATTAAACAACAAAGTTGATACCAAAGAAGCCGCTTCATACATCCCGTTCTTTCCTCATTTCAAAAAATACCACCAACTTGTCGTCTTATTTTCATCCAACTTCCAACCTTTTTTTTATAGATTTTCATTGATGCCTTTCCACAACCAAGTCAAATTCATATGTTATGTCACTTGATCTCCACTTTTATTGAGGGAATGACGGATTTGGTTATCATCGTTGACTTTTAACATTTCTAATCGACTATCATCTAATGCATGAAAATGCTTAACATTCAACATTCATTAGCCATGATATTATGTGGCTTTTCCTATCATTAGAATGATCAAATCAATTGTTAGTCAACTTTTAATGTTTCTTATTAATTTTCTTATAATAATTTCTAATGACTATTTTTCTAATATAGGTGAACTATTGACACTCACTGTCTTTTTATTGATTGTTCATTTCTCTCGAGAATGATCATCAACCATCACCCAACTTTCATCCCTCTATTGATCATCATGTCGCCTATTATTAACCAACATTTTTTAACCGCCAACAACTAATGTTTATTTTTTCTCTCATATTTGAAACAATAAAGTGAACTATCCTCTATCAGTTAGAACTTCAGATAACAACTCAGATCCTCCAAAACCTTTTTAATAACACAATATGAGATAACTATTCTAAATATATCAAAAAAAAAAAAATACCGCACAAATTCAAACTTACAAAAAATTCTCTAAATCAAAAAATACATCCGAATGGAAATAATATTTAAATTTTTAAATACTTAACTAAAAAAGCTATTTAATTTTTTAAATGTTTTCTCTCATTTATAACTCATTAATAGAAAAACTAAACCAATTTTACTTCGAAATCTCAAAATCTCCCACAAAGCGATAAAACCCTAAACCCTAAACCACTCAATTCCTATGTTTTTACTTATCTAACACTTAAATTTTATTTCTTGCATATGTCAAATAATTTATGAGTTGATTATGGAATGGAACAAAAGATTAAATCTTTTTTTAAGTTTTTTTTTTAATATTATGTAAAATATAATTAATTTTGATAGTAATATTTTTTTTTGTGAGATCCTAATCTTAAAAAATAAATAGATTTAAAGCTAAAGATTCCTCCTTGAAATCCTTATGGCTGTTGAAGTGGTGACGGTGTTGACGGCGGAAACTAAACGATAATACTTAAATTAATATAAACAATAATTTTCTTAAAATTGGGCGGAACTAAATTGCTCTTAATTACAGTTGAATCAAATTAGTGGGTACTTAACACTTCTTATACATCTGACTGAACCACTCAATTCCTATGTTTTTACTTATCTAACACTTAAATTTTAATTCTTGCATATGCCAAATATATATATATATTTTATGAAAGATTTTGTCGTATAAATTTAAGGAAATACAATTCAAGTGTCAGGTTTAAAAAGATACAAATTCAATGGCCCTTAAGTTCTAGTTGTTTTTGTTGCTTGAGGAGAAGTGTTGGGAATGAATGAGATTTTAATTATTTATAAGTTGATTATGGAATGGAACAAAAGATTAACTCTTTTGTCAAGTTGTTTTTTAAATATTATGTAAAATATAGTTAATTTTGATAGTAATATTTTTTTTGTGAGATCCTAATCTTAAAAATAAATAGATTTATTTTAGTTTTAAAAAATATATTTTTTTCTCCAAGCTTAAAAAATTCTAAAAATGCTTAATATGCATGTAAATGATCCTTAAGAACCTACTAAAGTAACATAAATTTCAATCCAAATATAATACAAAGTCAATAAATTTATAAGGTGGTATTTTATTGTGAATTTAGATAGATTCAATTTTAAAACTATGGGGGATTTTTATTTTAATGATTAAAGAATTGAATGTCGTATGGACATCCCCTCTGATCTGGGGTTTGATTCCCTTCGCATGAGTCTATTTAGGGAAGCTGCAGCCTTATTCATCTCTTGGAGATGTCCATACCTTAGCATTAAAAATGAAGAGACAATAGAAGCAGGGCACACAATCACCACCAGCTAAGCAGTCACCCACAGTTTAAGACATCAAGAGATGCAAACCATAAGGAGTTGAGAAAGCTGATTAAAAAAAGGATAGAGACACCTCAAGTGAGATGAAATTTAGAAGAGTAGCACGCTTGCTACAATCCCCAACAAAAAGTGTTTTGAATGCATCGAGTTTAGGCATATTGCCTCCAGCTACTCGACGAGCCGAGTTGTATCTTTTACCAAGTAAGGCATTGCGAAGGAGGTTAGCGATGAAGATAAAGTTGAGGAACAGGGTGTGATATTCCATCAGCCACCAGATGAAGGAGAAGCACTTGCGCTCGACGAATTTTGCATTCTAAGGATACGAGGGATCCGTTGTGGAT
>NW_018227256.1:0-1496 GCF_001263595.1 Phalaenopsis equestris
TTAAAATTAATATTGCATATTGTACATCAAGAATGCGCAACAGATCCATAGGTGATTCAACAGCCCAAAAGAAAGGAAGTATAGCAAATGAGAGCCCACCAATAGAAGACTAAGAGGCCCATTTTTTCTATTGGATGCAACCATCCAAGCTAAAGACAAAGGATAACCGAGCCAAAATGACAAAAAGAACAATCCGACTCTGAACCAATCGGATTAGAGTAAGACATATTAGCATCCATCTGAAAACTTAGCGAAGGCATGAACCTATCTTTCGATAGATCCGATTCGAGGAAAGAATCTCATTCCTCGGCATCACCAGCCGTCCCACAGACACAACTGAGATTAAGAATTATTAATACAATAGAGTTTCACAATCATCCCGAAGAACTCCCTCGTCAACAAATGGACTAAATATCGGGTTAAGGCGATTCACCTTCTGCTTGATATTTTAGTATTTTTTGTCGATAGGAGGTCCTCATCTTGGGATCAAGAGTTGATAGTCAGACTAGATCAACCGATTGACAAAGTCTAGTCGGTCGGTTGCACCTATTGGTGTAAGTGAGTCAAGCTGACTTATGAGCTAGCTCAACCTCGACTCGACAAGTGGCTCATGAACTGAGCTCGATGAGCTAACAAGCTCAGCTCAAGCTAGCCCCGACTAGACTTATTAACTTGTTAACTGACTCGTTTAAGAGAAAATTAATATAAAATATATCCAAAATATATTAAATTTAAATATTTTATCTTTAAAAGTATAAAAAATGTTTAAAAAATATTATTTTATATTTTATATTAGGTGATTTCTTCTTATTTATCTCCTAAATGCTCATTCTATATGTCATTTTGTTATAACGCTACCTTAAATTAATATTATTTTCTCTTTTTTTATGATAAACAAGCTAGCTCGTGAGCCGGCTCGATCTCTTAGTTGTCTGCTCAAGCTCTATAAAATTGATCAAGTTCAAGCTCAAGCCGAGGGTGGCTGAGCTTAACTCAAGTCGACTTGTTTACACCCCTAGTTGCACTGACTCAACATAGCCGAACGAATTGACCTTATCGAGTTGAAATCATTCTAGCTCAGCCGATGGAGCTATATGGCAATTGAGCATGTTAAGAAACTCTTTTTTTCCGTTAAAAACGGTGGATTAATTGAATCTAATATCCTATCTTCTCAAATAATTCCGGCCGTAGCGGATTTATATAGGCCAGAATTCTGACGAGTCGACAAATGCGGGCCTCAGGTTACGAATCAATTAGCAGAGGTCACCGGGAACCAACGAATTTGTATGAATGAATAGAATTCGTTTAAATGGCATTCATGCTATCGCAAATTAGCAATTGTGTTTGGAATAATTTCATTTTCATTAGTTCCATGTCACAAGTGGCATTTATTAAGTCCTACAGATTCGCCTCCGTCATCTTACATTTCATTGTTGCGGCCGGCTAATCCTCTCCACACTCTTTTTTTTTTTTTTTTTTTTTTTTTTTTTTTAAAA
>NW_018227256.1:1646-2624 GCF_001263595.1 Phalaenopsis equestris
TATAATGGGAAACATTAACTAATTATTTCCTTCAAAATGAATCTGCCAAGCTGTTTATAACCAAACATGGAAGCAATGATAAAAATCGAAAGATATGTAATGGATATTTTATTAGTAGTAGATATATGAATAATGTACGATTAAATCATCAGTATTTTGTCCCACGCGAAAATTAACAAAACCATGGCTTAAAAATCTAAGAATTGCATGCGCTCAATACTTATGGTTAATTAGCACGTTATAATTGAGCAAACAATGCCTGAAATTCAATAATACATTGTTATTGACCTTCATATTTTGGTATTTGCTTGTTATAATAAAAGCCGAGAGAGGATACTCTGAAAGAATCCAAGATATTGGTGAGTACCTTAGAAATTGGCATTAATATTTAGAGAATTTACTACCGAGGGGAAACTCAATGAAATTCTCGAAATAGTGCCTGAGATTAGAGTGGCTCCTAAGTTGTCAAATTGTTCAAATTTATTATGATTCCAACATACACATCTAAATATTCTGAAAGAATAACATATCAACAAGAATTTGCAAGGGCCAGCCCCTCACACATTAAAATCATGGTTGATGCATTATCAAGAAATTTTTATCATCCAGCTCAGATCTCAAAACAATTTTAAGTAACAAACGTTCCCTATTCTAATTCAAGATTATCCAAGGCTCTAATTTCACCAAGTTTATAATCAAACTGACCGTACCAATAAGACGAATCCATTCAAATGAACTTCAAATTTGACACCGGTCCTACGGTTCCCTCATTCTGGTACCACTATTTTCTATTAGATTCACTTAGTCCAAATGAACTTACTAAACTTAACTTAATGAGTTTCATAATTTCATTTAGACCGGGGGAAGCCTCGTTAGCAACCGTAGGTTACCTCCTCCGTGGAATTCCCGATTATCCAATAGAGACGTTTTAATTTAGTTGAAGTTGTATTTTTTTGTGATGTTTGTGATTAAGTTTTG
>NW_018227256.1:2979-6380 GCF_001263595.1 Phalaenopsis equestris
TCCAAGCAAAATTTATTAAGTTTAGTAGATCTCCGAGGTATCCAACAGATCTAGAGAAAGAAGTATGTCTGTACTACTCTCTTGCTGCCTCGTGGAAAATCCCGAGTTCTTTTAAACTTATTATGTTGCTTAATAATTCATCCTGTAGATACCCTTAATGCTCAGTGAGCATTGATGTCTCAATTATCCCTAAGAATATGGTGGTTATCACTGTGAAGACCCTTAAAGATACAAGTTAGTGTTATTGGAACACTTAACCAAGTTTTGGTCTTAATTAGGATTGTAGTGTTTGAAAGACGTCTTAGTTTTAATTGACATTTACTTTTCTAATCCTCATTTAAATGAAACTTGATTTAGCCTAAGTCACTACTAAGCCCTTAAGACCTAGGTGAGTATCTAATTTAGTTTTGAAAGGGGTTAAGCTTTAAGTGGCCAAGATTCATGATTTGAATTTTATTTTAAAATCAAAATAGGGGTATTAAATTGATTAATTATTGACTTCAAAAGTCATACCCCTAAGTCCATGATCATTTAATTTTAATAAACTTCCAAATTTTAATAAACTCCCAAATTTTAATAATTTAGAAATTTATTAACTTATCTTTTCAATTAAGAAAGTGAGGTTGGTATCTACCAATTAACTTCTTGTGTTTCAAACATCCAAATAAATTGATTAAGATCAGAGGTTGCCCATTCTCCTCCTTGAATTAAGCCTAAATGTTAATTAACGCTAAACTTCCAAAATTACACATTTGCCCTTAAGGCTCTAATAATTCATAATTCACCAAATTTAATCCGAATGACTTTGATATTTTTATCCTACCTCATTCATGGGTCAATTAAGACATTAGAGGAGAAAATATGATTTTTGAAAATTTAATTTAATTTATATAATTATTTTCATGTAAAAAAAGGATTTTTCAAAGAAAATTCTTAACTTGACCAAGGTAAAAATCTTAATTCCTTGAAATTTTTACTGGAGATATACCTAGACCAGAGAAGCCTTTGAACCAAATTTCAGTATTTGGACCCAATTTCATGTTTTTATAAATTTTATTTGAATTTTAAGAATTATTTTAAGCTCTGGGGTATTTATTAAATTTAAAATATTTTAAATGAAGAAAATTAAGTTTTATATTTTTGGAAAATCTTCTTGAGGTTGGAAAAATTAGAGGATAAAATTTTATATTTTTTTGACTTTTATTTACTTTATTGGAATTATTTTTAGTGAAAACCCATTTTTAGCCTTTAAAAATTATTTTTAAGCTTTAAAATTCTGTATCTTTATTTACAAAATCAGGAAAAATATTCTAATTATTTCTAAGTGCTTAGGAAGCAAATTAGAACATTTCTATGAATTTTATTATTTTTATGATTTTTATGAATTTTTAATTTATTAAATATTTAAAATAGGTTAAAAATCAAGTTTTTATTTTAAACTCCATTTTATTTTTAGAAAATGTCCCTGATTACAGAGAACTCAAAAAATAAGTTTTTATAAACTTTTAAGTTATATTTTGATTTTTAAAAAATCATTTAAGTGTCAAAAAAGATATTTAACTTGAAAAATCAATTTAGGCCATTAAATGAACTCAAAATACTTTAAGATTTTTATGAAGAGTTTTCTAGATCTTAAATAGTAGTGGAGATAAAAAATTACGTCATTTTGTTGTTTGTATTTTTTAAAATTAATTATCTTAGTGATTTAGGGTTTGTGAAGATTAGGTGCATTTTAAATGACTTGACTCATGAGAAATTTTCCAAAGGGTTTATTGGTCATAATAAACCTTCCAAAATTTTTTTGGATTTTTCTAAGCAACATGCTAATTTTCATGATTATTTTAAACAAATAATGCACATAAACTTAAAAAATATGATTCTCTGTCTAGGGACCTCTTTTGACTTTGGAAAAATCAGGGAATGTTCCCTAAGATAGAGGCAACAACATGCTAAAATTTCAAGCCATGGTGTGATTACTACATGCATGGAGAATCAAAACATCCAAATTAGTATTTAATTAAATAAAAATAAAATATGCATCAAATGGACTCCAAATCATTTCCACATTGTTCTCCTCTGTTCACTAAGCAAGAGAGTATTTTTTTAAACGTAGCCGCTGACTCGGCCCACGGTTCATGCAAGGAAATGATGTCTGGCTCAATCTCCTCTGTCCATCTGATACATGCACGATTGGATGGCTCCCCGTCATCGTCCCCGTTAGAATGATCCTGTGACCGTCCACACTAAAACCCTAAGATCTCAGCCTAGACTCAACCAAGTCACCTCGGGTTTGGTCATATAGACTCGTCTAAGTGAGACGAACATATTTATACGGTAATCATGAATTAAATTAAGCCTAATTAAATGGAGAATCAAAATAGTCTCGGGAGAAGGAGAAGTTTTATACCTTGGCTCTAAGAAGTGAAGCTTCGATCAGAGGTTCTTGACACGTTCATTGGGGGTCCAAGGAGGCTAGAGATTGAGCCTCTGTTCTTGGCGAAATGTCTAGGTATGATTTCGATCACGGCCAGATTTGGGTGTTGGTCTAGAGTTATGGTAGAGGCTCTATGAGAGGGGAATTTGATGGGGCTTAAGCTTCTTTCACTATTGTGAAGGTGTGGGTGAAGTTAATTAAAGTTTGGCAGATTGTGGAAGTGTATTGGGCTCTGTCCTGATTTTCGGCAAGATTTTGAACTCAAAATTGAACTCCGGCAGTGGAAATTGGTGAGGGAAAACAGTTAGAATGCACTGAGGAGATCTTAGGGAAGCTTTGTGGTCAGTTTAGGGAGGTCTCTCTAAGAAATTTTCAGCACACCTTCTCATGGTCGTGGGAGGTGCTTTTTATAAAAATGGCAAAGGGGTGGTTGTCATGGCCAATTAGGGGTGCATTGTGTTGCTTAGGTGGATGGCAGAGGAGCTCTACAATTTAATTTGGCTGAGCTGGCCTCTAAGTTTGATTTGGGTGAAGTTCCATGGGGGTGGCTCTCAATTTTGAGCTTCTCCGGTGACTAGGGCGGTCGACAGTGGTAGGGGGAGGTGGTTATGTGCTCAGGGCATCCAGGGGAATCTGTCAAAGAAATTTAATGTAATGGGGTTTAGTTTTGGTAAGGGTATCTTAAACATGTGCATTTTTGGAAATAAGATCCCTTAATTTGGGGGACTTTTGGTCCATGGCTCATCTAGCTTAGGTTAGATGGGCTTTGACTCAGTCTTAGGGTCTAACCAATGGCTGAGGTAGAGTTAAATTGATGACTTTGGGGTAGTTAGGCCATCTTTAATGCATGGGTTCAATGTGGTTGAAGTGATCAAAGCTTGGGTTTGGGCTAAATTAGCCATGTCAATTGACCCAATTGATTGATCAACATTGTGTAGATGATTGTTATGAAGATTTTTGGTGAAGG
>NW_018227256.1:6839-9054 GCF_001263595.1 Phalaenopsis equestris
TAAATTGAGACCAATTTGATAAACATTTGGAGTGATTTGGGGAAAATATGGGCCTTTAAAGGGCAATTTGGGGGTTTAGATCAAAGGTGGTCAAATTGATCAAATTGGGTCATGTGATAGCTGAGAAAAATAAAATTAGGAATATTTGGGGGGTTATGGGAATTTTTGGAATTTTTGGAATTTTGGGGTAAAGGAGGGGTATTTTGGTAATTTGGCCAATTTTGGTGATTTTGGGTAGTTTGGGTGTTTTCAAGGTGTTTGAAATGATTTTTGAATCAAGTTGGGTATTTTGGGTAGATTTGGGAATTTTGGCCAAATTTGGGGTCCCAATGGTATCTAGGTAATTTTGGGGAATTTAGGGGCAAAAGGATAGGTTGGGTATCTAGATAGAGTTGGAATGCCAACCACTATCAGTAAGCCATGGACAAATGGAAACCCTATTTTGGGTCCTCTATGTAGTGATCTTAGCCAAACCCTAGCCTAGGGTTAATGGGTTTAGGAGCACCTACATGAGTATCGCAAAAGTATCAAGGGACCAAAACCTAGAAATTCTGGGTTTAGGGTAGTGAGTGATTGTGAGTGTAAGTGATTGCCAGTGAGTGCCTTAGCCCTAGACCAACACCCAGGCTCAACCCTAAGGTTCAACAGTCCTAAGGGTGACTCATCTTGAGTTCCCCATAATTACCCCACATACTAAGTGCTAAAGATTAGGAACAATATGTGGAACTTCAAATTGAGTGGAGAAGAGTTTGGAATTTCTAATGGCGAGGGCTCCTTGTCTAGTTTTCTAAGAATAGTTAATAAGAAAATCCTATGGCTAGACCTTAGGCTACTGAAGAGGAAAAACTAAACCTCAACCAAAAGTGAGGTCAAAAAATGGACCCCCAATAGGTGTGGTGTGCTGGGCAAGCACACCACACGTATTGGTGTTGACCGATGAGATCAACAAAGACCAATACAAACTCCTAAGTCAATAGACCCGGAAGTATGTGTAGAGTTGTGTGTGTGATTTGTTTCCGTTGGGAAATTAGCAGATGATCGTTTGATTGAAATCAAGGAATAGGAACTCTAACTGGGGATCGGAGAGTGAATTTTGAGTTATGAAATTTCAGGTATTCATAAAGGATTGAAGTCAGTATATAAGTGCTGACCCCGAGGTGTGATTTGAAATTTAGGTATCAATCCCAAATATGGGAATTGAAATTTGGCTATCAATCCCGTAATAATAATCAGATGCTAGAATCCGTTTAAGGTGGTCTTAAAACTGATTTCAAAAGATGAGAATAGGATTGTGTGAGAGGACCGAATCGAGATGGTAAACACAGAGGCTCACATCCGACTCCAAAGAATCTGCTACATTGAGAAGGGAAGCACTGAGATTCACATCCAACTCAATAAATAACAAGAAAGTATGTACGTCACGTTAGGAAAGAAAGCATTAGGACTCACATCCAACCTAAGAGGTGACAAGAGAATATATATGCTACATCGAGAAGGAAAGTACTATGACTCACATTCAACTCAATAGGTAACAAGAAAGTATGTACGTCACATTAGGAAGGAAAGCACTAGGACTCACATCCACCAAACTCTTGAAGTTCCTTTGAATATCTTCTCTTTTACAATCACTCAAAACAAAATAAAAAAAAGGATAAAGTAAAATAAAAAGTGGTTTCTGAAAATCTCACTGAACTAACTCCCCAAAAAAGAACTTTCAAAACTTGCCAATATTTTCAAGACTCTTTTCTAAGTCCTCTCTTCTTTCTTTTATAGTTTTCCAACAAATGCTTTGGGATCTCTTTAAAATGTGTCTTGATTAGAAGTATTTGCCCAAGAAATGCATCCTTTCATGATAATATTTGTCCATGGTGGTTACAACCACCTATTAAGCCAATGGGTGCCTTAAGAGCCTCTTCGAAATTCATGAAAACCGATTTTACTCATTTAGTAACTGCCACTGGTGCTTAAGTGTGTGGTCTCAGTGCTTAGGCGTGGCCTTCTCTGTTTAATCGGCTTTAAGCGTCGGATCTGGCGCTTAGGCACCAAAACTCTTTTGCACAATTTTTCACCTTTTTGCTCCAAATTTGATTATTTTCACTTCATTTAAGCATTTTTTTATTTTTACTTGTATCTTCAAGAAAAAAACACAAAAATACCTTCCATTAAAGTGCAATATCTCAAAAATATGTATAAAAATGTGTCTAAAAACACTATA
>NW_018227256.1:9159-9577 GCF_001263595.1 Phalaenopsis equestris
TTTCCCTGCTGACATCACGTCAGCTGATCCTGTACTTAATGCTTATGCACAGTATAACAACAGTTCTCATGATATTTTTCACTTATATTTCTTTATTTTGCAACAAAATAAAAATCTTGATCCTGAAGAAAAATAAGAATTTAACTTTTTAATTTATATATATATATTTATATTGGGATACTACGCAAGTATACGTATCATTAGCAAATAATACAAGACTTTTTGATTAAGACCTGATTATCGAACCCACAGGGAGGATTATGCAATATGTACTTTTTAGAAAGGTTTTCTATTTTTAAGAAGATAATTACTTAAACTAAAAAACAATTTTTTCAAGAATTTAAAATTAAAATATTTTTGGTATTTTTGATATTTTAACGAAACAGTAAAAAGATAACTAAAGTTTTTGTAGAAGAAA
>NW_018227256.1:9945-18522 GCF_001263595.1 Phalaenopsis equestris
TTTAAGAAGAAAGATAAAGAAAACTACTCAGAATCCATGGAGAAAACAAAACCACACTTTAGTTTAAAAGAAGAAATCATTGTCAAACCAACAACAAGTCTCGATTAAAACCAAAAGTAGTATAAAATGAAAAGATAAAAACTTATCTCAAGCCCTCCACCAAACTTTTGAAGTCCCTTTGAATCTCTTCTCTTTTATAATCACTCAGAACAAAATAACAAAAAGAATAAAGTAAATAAAAAGGGTTCTTGAAAGTCTCTCCAAACTAACTCAAATTATCTCCAAACTAACTCCCCATAAAAGAACTATCAAAACTTGTCAATATTTTCAGGACCCTTTTCTAAGTCCTCGCTTCTTTCTTTTATAGTTTTCCAAGAGGTGCCTTGGGATCTCTTCAAAATGTGTCTTGATTCGATGTATTTGCCCAAGAGACGCATCCTTTCATGATAATTTTTGTCCATGGTGGTTACAACCACCTATTAAGCCATTGGTTGCCTCAAAAATCTTTTCGAAATTCACGAGAACCGATTTTACTCGTCTAGTAACTGCCAAGCGGGGTCTCGGAGCTTAGGCACGGCCTTCTCTGTTTAACCAGCGCTAAAGCACCAGATCTAGCGCTTAGGCGCCAAAACTCTTTTGCACAATTTTTCACCTTTTTTGCTTCAAATTTGATCCTTTTTCGCTCCCTTAAGCATTTTTTCCATTTTTACTTGTATCAGCAAGAAAAACACAAAAATACCTTTCATTAAAGAGCAATATCTCAAAAATAGGTATAAAAATGTGTCTTAAAACACTATATATTTTAGGTATATCAAAATACGTCACGTCAGCCACATAGCTATGGGAAACAGTTTTATAGATTCCCGCGGAGAACCATGGAGAAGTGTGGCTTCTTTTGGTGGGCATATAGGCTGAAAGATTCCATCGCATAGAGTGATTGAGAATGGTTAGTATCCTTGAAGGACGACGTAGATTGTGACATATATCGTTTGCATTTTAAAAGTAATATTATTATATTATTAATTGTTATTTTAACAGTTTTTTTTTTTTATTTTAGTAATCATGATACACACTTTTAAGTGAGTTGTATATCTTATTTTTTGTATTATTTTGAAGTGAATTTTTGCTTTTAAAGTATCAAATATATTGGTATGATGGTTCTCTTACAAACACCATTACCACACAGATGATTATTTGTCCAGAAACAGCTGCAACACAACTATTTTCAAACTGTAAAAAACAAACAACCAACCAGCTAATCCTTAGCAGCTTCTGTGTAGCAGCTTCCTGTGGCAGCTGTTGTGAAGCAACTTATTAATAAGCTGCAGCTGCCCCAAATCAACCTTGGTCTCAGAAAGCTACAATTATACAAATATTTAAAATAGCATTGAAAACTGACTAAGTCGCAATTAGGGTGTGAGACTCAACTGATAAATTACAGTTGAATCTGATGAATCTGATGAACCAAAAAGAAAACATACAGTATGGTGCAAGGTTATTATTGATGGTTGCACGATCTTACAAGAAAAGCAAAGAAAATTTGAGCGGACACCTCCGTCTTAAAACTTTTGATATCAGTGTTTATCCATATTCCTTTCGTTCCTGTTTCGTCATATACAATAGTAGTATGGTCATTTACATACGATCACCTAATTCTTATGCATTTACATATTTAACATTAAAACTTAAATTCTTACAAACATAACACTCTAAATTGTTAGTATCATAATTTTCAATTTTTTGACCTTTTTATTTATTATTATTTTTTTATATATCAAATTCATACTTGTTTCTTCATTACTATATTAGATAAATGTATTTTCTCTTGGCAGGTTGAAGCTTAGCTTCTTGTTCTTTCAGTTTTGAAGATGATTAAGGAGAACTACCAGCAAGGTGTGTGATTCTCATTTCATGTGTATCTATGTTAGGGGAATTTACACACAACTCATATGGTACTTTTTATATATCAAGAAATGTAGACTTCGCAAATTTGATCAGGAAGCCAGATAGATCAAGGAAGCATGCAGAGCTTCGTTCTCCGAAGCCCAACAACCAAAATCAAAAGTTTGGTATTCCATGTATTGATATGATGCCAAATATTTCATGTTATGTATGTATGTAAATATGAGAGTTTATGTGTTGTGCATGTAATTATATTGCATCTTTACCTCATGTTCTTAACTCTTTTTTAATGATCATTTATAAAGTACATTAATAAATCGGATGAGTCTTTAGAACATTATGTTCTTATGTATTTACATATTATATTTCCCGTGCACATTCTTATATATTTTGTTTTCTTATAATATTTACATACATACCACTAAATACTTATGTATTTGCATAAAAATGGGTGGTATATATGTAAATACGCCTTTTAAAAATATTTGCATAGAATTGAATGGTATACATTTCATTTGCTTGTTGAGAAGAATGATTTAGAGCCGCTGAATTATTTGAGTTTCACTCCGCGACATGAAAACCAAGTAAGGCCCCGTTTGGGGCAGCTTATAGTTGCGGCGGTGTTTTCAAAACGTCACCTACCTGTTTGGTTCTCGCGGTGGAGCCGTGTATTTCAAAATCACGGTTTAGGTTTTATATTACACACAGATCGCGGGTCCATCCCCGTGATCCCCGTTTGCCTTCCTAGGTTTCCTACGGTGCCCCGCTCGGCGCTCCTCTTCTTTCGTAGCCGATAGCTCCTGCGGTAAGGTTTTTTTCTCCTCTCCTCCGCTCTTCTCATCCTTCTCCTCTTTTGTTTCTCCTCTTTTTCGTACTCGGCTCTCCTTCTCCTTGGCCGATCGCTCCACCAGTAAGGCTTTTTTCTCCTCTCCTCCGCTCCTCCCTCCACTCTTCTCGTCCTTCTCCTCTTTTGTTTCTCCTCTGTTTCTCCTGGAAGATTTTAGTAGCTCCCTTTTTAGTAGATCCACTTGTAGATCCAGTAGTTTTCATTGAATGTGGAGTTGAATATGCACTTGAATGCGGGGGAAATGTAGATATGTGATTTTAACGTTTTTTTTACCATATTATATGCAGAAGAATTTTGAAAATGTTTAATCCCTGTATTTTTTTCTCTGGTAAATATTAAAAGAATGCTGAATTTTCTGTTACATGAGTGCTTGTTAGATATGGATCATTCTGTTAATGAGTGCTTGTTAGATATGGATCATTA
This sequence comes from Phalaenopsis equestris, assembly GCF_001263595.1. Taxonomy (NCBI): domain Eukaryota; kingdom Viridiplantae; phylum Streptophyta; class Magnoliopsida; order Asparagales; family Orchidaceae; genus Phalaenopsis; species Phalaenopsis equestris. The sequence goes on from NW_018227256.1 coordinate 13,118, forward strand.
TGTTGAAAATCGCGACTGCTACAATTACCTGTTTTCCAATGTGAATGCCATCTGTATTTATGATCCAAAGAGGCTTGCTTGTCATGGTGGCATTAAAAACACGATTTACTGTTTCTTTAGCATATAATGCTTATTTGGGTTATGTTTGGAAAATTGCAGTATTACAAAAATTGTCTGCAACATTGAGCATTGTAATCCCTCAGAGATCTTCTCATTTACAAAAATTTCATTTAGTAATAATATATCCATACCTCAAATATTTAGATTTCATTGTTTAGATCTAAGCATGTCACACAGAAGGGAATGAAGAGATACTGCTCATTATTGTGTTTTACGGGTAGATGTGTCCTTCTCCTAAACTTTCATTTGTTCATGTATGCTAGCCCCTATCTGATGAAGTTGCTATTAAATCTATGAATGCAAAGGAACTTAAATGTTGAGTATGTAAATCTTCTTTCTCTTTTAAATATGAACATTTGCACTACTTGGTCAGGGAATCATAAAGGCATCAAATTGTTGAGAAATGTTTGGACACCACTGTGTTATAAGCATGGACATCAAAATTTGGGTTGTTGAATCAGGCCTTTGATCTTAAAACTCTCTTCTCATTCTTATGTGCTCTGGAGATGTCACTATTTAGGAGCTTTGAGTTGATTCTTGTCCTACTTTGTTCGGGACATAGGTTTATTGTGAGGGAGGATTATCAATCTTCAATACATGCAATACAGATTTATGAATTGCAGCTTATATGTTCAGATGACTCACTTCAAATGAGGCCTAGTAGAATAATTATTATGCTTCCCTTCAAAAAAAAAAAATTTTGTTGTACATACAATTTTTCTATTGAGCACCTTTATATTAATGTTATCTTCTTTAACTCAAAGTGAAAATGAGTAAATCTAAAGAATCTGGAACATCGGCAATGTGGGATAAAGAAACCACATTGACTTTTTGTGATCTTTGTCCGAGGGAAGTTGAGTTCGGTAATAGGCCGACCACTTTTTTCAATAAAGAAGGTTGACAGAATATAACCGTTAAATTCAAAAAAATCACCGAGAGGGATTACGATCGGATAAAACTTAAAAATAAATGGGATCAATTAAAAAAAGAATGGAAAATATGGAAAGAACTCAAAAGAGGATCAACATGATTGGGTTGGGATTCAATTAAACGGACAATAGATGCACCTGAAGAATGGTGGGCTCAGAAGTTAGAGGTAAATACATACTCCAGCTTTTTGGATTGATTGCATCGTCCTTAATATTTTTACTAATGATTTATATATTATATTCCTGGTGGTGCCAGCAACAAAAAAGTTCAAACTTAGCGGCATTGATCCAATATTAGAGGAAAAGTTGGATGGCATGTTCATAGGTGTTGTCGCTACCGGAACTCATGCTTTCACCCCAACTAACCAGAGCTTTCCTAGTTTAACACATAACATGGCATCCGAGCACAAAGGTGAGTCTGGAGAAGGTCCCAGTCAACTCCATATAGATGTTCAATCAATTGGTGGGACAAAGCGTCCCAGAGCGGAAAAGAAGAAAGTTGGAGCCACATTTGTCAGAGGTTCCCTAGAGACGCTACTTGAATCTTGCAAACCAAAGACTGAACCACCACCGACACCAACAACAAACGACTACTCAATTCATGAGTGTCTTAAATCTTGAATATATATCCTGGTGTTAAGGAAGATGAACCCATGTATTTAAAATATGTGAAGTTGCTAGGGAACTCCACTCGTAGACAGTTCTTCGTATGTTATGGACTATTTGCTTATATGTCTTCTTTTAACTTTAAATCATTGTTTGTGTCTTTACATTTACGTCTTCGTTTAACTCTCACACTGTAGTATCTTTTCTTAATACTTCAAGTCAACATTATACATTTTTAAAAATACATGATTTACCACATTTTGTAGAATGGATGAAGAACAACTTAACAACAACCGCATAGTTGCTCTCTTCCTCATCTTCCTACACTACTACTATCACACATACGTTGACCGAACCCCTTGTATGACATCAAGTCAGATTGGGGATAAATGGGTTGGAGAGTTATTACATGGACACCCGACAAGGTTTGCAAATATATTCCGTATGACCAAGGTGATATTTCTCGACCTGCTTAATGAGCTTCGGGACCTTTATCTATTACACGGGTCATCAAGAACAACTGCCAGAGAGGTATTGGCAATTACCCTGTATATCTTATCCCAAAATGAATCTATTAGAGGAGCTATGGAGCGGTTCCAACATTTCTCAGAAACCATTAGTAGATATTTCTCTGTGGGTTTGAATGCGCTGGTGAGTCTGGCATACAAGATCATAAAGCCCGATGATCCAACGTTTCAGACCATTCTCACACAAATTGCAAATGACCCTCGATACATGACCTTCTTCAAGGTAAGTGCCCAACATAATATTCAACATAAATAAAAAGTGTATATTGATTTTGAATGGTTTATGGGTACTTTACGCGCCACAGGACTGTATTGGAGCTATTGATGGAACACACGTCGATGCACACTTGCCTCTTGCAGAGAAAGTCGCTTACATCGGACGGTGTGGATCTCCAACACAAATCATCATGGCCGTGTGTGATTTTATTATGTGTTTTACTTTTGTGATGGCTGGATGAGAAGGTAGCGCATACGATAGTCATGTTTTCAAGTTTGCTACTAGGAACCTAGAATATGGGTTCCCTTACCCTCCTCCTGGTACGTATATTTGGGACATTAATATTGCGTTCTTGGGCCAACATTTATAGCTAACATCACGCAACAGGTAAGTACTACTTGGTCGACACTGGATATCCCTTGCAAAGGGGGTTTCTTAAGCCGTATCTAGATACAAAGTATCACATCCCAGATTTTGAAAGGTCCAGTGGTGTAGCATGCGGAAAAAAAGAATTATTCAATAAAATACATTCATCACTGCGAGGGGTTATTGAAGGATCTTTTGGAGTATGGAAGAAGAAATGGGTAATATTGCGTGATATGTCCACTTATCCGTTTCCAAAACAGGTCCAGATTGTAGTGGCTACCATGGCACTGCACAACTTCATTAGACGACATCCTTCAAGAACTGATGCAGAATTTGCTGTGGTTAATGCGGACTTAATACAAATTCCCTCTGAAGCATTCGAGTATCATGTTGGCCACACCATACCACAACTTACAATTGATTCACCTGAAAAAAACACAAGAGATGGTGAAGGGGCATCTGAAATGGCAGCTTTGAGAGATGGAATAGCTGACGAGATTAGTGAAAATTTTAATTAATGTATTCTTAACCTTTACAAAACAATTATGTTATTAGTTTGGTTGTACATCATTTGTTTGACTTATTATATGGTCGCTATGACATTGACTTTGATAAGGGAGAAGTTTATCATTGAAATTGGAATTGATTACTCTTGTGAGAAGCTGGTGTTTCCTGTCTTATTTCGTTGGTTGTTGTATTGTTCAAATACATATGGATTTTTATACATTTACAGGTATACCATTTAATTCTTGAGTATTTACTATTCAATTTCTAAACTTCAGTTCAATACACACATGCTAACCGATTCTTATACATTTACATATCTAACACCTCTCAATTTTTTTTTACATTATCAGTATTTATGATTTGCGATTCAGATTTGGGAAAACTAGTTTTCTTGCATTCTTTTATAATTCTACTACATACTTTTTATTGGGAGATGAACATATTCTGCTTTGAATATAAATGTACCTGGGAAGATTTCTTATATGCACCTCTTTGATGACTATATATTCACAAACTAAATATTGAACTATCTCACATTTATGCCACCTAAAGCTTTCTCACCAACATATGAGATGTATAGTTTTTAGAATCCGGAGATATTTGAATGTGGAAAGTTTATTTGAATCTGAAAAATTGTTATATCGGAATGGGTTATTAATGCATCCAGAATTTATTTTGGTGACTCGGTTTTACTCCTTATGCTACTACTTTGGTTTGAATGCATGTTGAGATGTGTTTTAATCTGAGATCTGTTTTAATGGTGAGAAAGATATATATGGGGCTCAGTTTTTTATGCTTTTTGCTGTCCCTTGTTCAAATATCTGTTGGAATTCATTTTTATGGTTCTAACGATATACATGGGGCTCGGGTTTGATGTTTTTTATTTGTCCCTTGTTCGCATACCTGCTAGAGGTCATTTTATGGTTTGAAAATACTCTTGGGGCTCAGTGTTTTATGCTTTTTGTTGTCCCTTGTTCAAATATCAATTGGAATTCATTTTTATGGTTCTAAGGATATACATGGGGCTCGGGTTTGATGTTTTTTATCTATTGGAATTCAAATACTCTTTTTGGTAATAGCTGATCAGCTACTACATTCCAAATCTTGGTTGAATTTGACTAATTTCCCAGATTGAGCTAGAGCTTATGCCTGAGTTGTTTCACTGTTTCAATAAGGCATTTTTTTTTTACAAATGAACTTTGTGACATTCTCCTTGAATCGTGAATATCATGGATGTCATTCTTGAATCGTGAATACGGTAGCGTGATTATGTTTACCAACTTTGCTTTAATGCAATGTTGTTGTTATAGTTGTTGTTATGGTTGATGATATGCTTGTTGTTGTAGTTGTTGTTGTCTCAATTTGATGGTTTGTAGGCTGCCATCACACTCATGTGCTCCCATTTGTGATTGTAGTGTTGGATTACTAGAAGGATTCTCTATGAAGTTTTTCTAGTTAGATTTACTAGAAGGATGCTCTATGAAGTTGATAAGTGTTTTGTTTGGGAGAATTTTGTGAGGCAGTACAACTATCTTGCAACACTGATCTAGAAATTTGTGATTGTAATACTAGAATAATTTATATTCGAGTGCTGTCATCACACTCAAGTGCTCCCATTTGTTGTCCCCCATGTATTTGTTCAACCTCTGTTCTCTATTGTCCTATATTCAAAAAAATTTGGCACTTTAGGATGGCTTAAATAATTACAGCAACCATTGTGCCATTTATTTTTTTGATGATGGGATTGGGGAATCAAGTATGCAAGTCATCATCTTTATCTTACAAAAGTGTTAGCAAATCTTTTCTTGGAAGATTTATTAAAGTCTAGTAATGTATGTTAATTTTTTCTACCGTAATATGACACTTTGGTGAAATTTACATACCTAGTGCATCATTCTATAAAGTCTAGTAATGTATGTACCCAAGATAGTTCGTATATGTTTATATTCATGTGTACATACATATGAGTATAGCAGTTGTATGTGAAAATATGAAGTTTTAGAAAGTTGGCAGTTGTGTTCGTGTCTATTTAACTAATAAGTATAGAACTTTGGTGCTTATATGATAATAGTGTTATTTTAGAGTGCTATGTGCAAAAATATAAATATAAATGTGATATTAAAGAGTTGAGTG
>NW_018227256.1:19022-20031 GCF_001263595.1 Phalaenopsis equestris
TCTTCAGGTGGGCCGACAATGCAACTGTTTCTACGATATCCCAATTGGACACAACTGCTAGGAGTTCGATAGTACCACAACGGGAGACCACCGCATATGGTTCGAGTTCTTCAGTATCTACCACACCCCAGTCAGACACGTTTGCTCGGGGTTTTAAGGTATCAGAATTGAGCAACATTCGTCGTAATGTGATTTTACATGTTAAAGTCAATATTATCATATTTTTCCTTGTAATTTTAACATGTTATTTTTTCTTTTTTTTTGGGTCTTATTATAATCCATATTAGTGTATGAAGGTGTAATGAACTTTCATATATGTCACTGTGCTTTTTTTATGTAATCAAAACTTTTTGGAGTTATATAAATATTATTAAACTTTTTTCCATTTTCATTTCTTGACATTTGAGAAAATAACATTCTGCTACACAGATTATTCATTCAACTAAAAAAATTTGCAAATAAGCTGTTTACAAAACGCACTAACCAAACCTTATTCAGAACAGGGGCAAAATGGTCAATTTTCCAGAATCAACTGCTTTCCAGACGCACTAACTAAATAACCAGACAACTTATCTGGATCAGCTGATCATCAACAGATTATCAGGATAAACTGCTTATCAGCAAAAGATAAATAAGCTGCAGCTGCCCCAAACAGACCCTAAATCTTGGTGCAAGTTTGCATTGGGATGATCTGCTTGGGTTTCTCTTCACCTGTACAACTATTATTAGATAGTAAAATTTTAATGGGAGATTCCACAATTGATGATAAGCAATTATCAACCCATATATCATTCTAGAACTAAAGCATTCATCAAACTCAATTTACTGAAGAAATCCCAAGCATACATTTAACCCAACAAAATGATTATGAGGGTTGGAAGAAAATGTAAACTGCAATATCAGAGGATTCGAAATACATTCAGTGGGTGTTCTTTGGCCATCTTTGGGAAGAATCCAATATTATATATACTTCTTTATTTTTTTATTTTAATAAAATCTTATATATATA
>NW_018227256.1:20192-21447 GCF_001263595.1 Phalaenopsis equestris
TATATATATATATATATCCATTTTTTACCATTTTTTGGTTGAAAATTAGGTAGGGAGGAGAATGAAGCAAGAGCAATTCACAGGAAAACATTATTGGAGGCATCAGCGGAGGAAATTCCTCCAAATACCCTTCATTTTTCTTCAAAACTAGCTTCAGGACAGGATTTTATTCAGACTCTTTTCCCACGCGCTGATTGACGGACGGGTGCACGGAGCGAGTGTTCCAATAAAATAAAATGAGGAGTTTTCTCTCTTTTTTTGGTAATATTAAAATTTCGGGTTCCGAATAAATAATTCTAAGGGGTTTATGGTATTAATAGAGTTATTTCATCTAATTTATTAAAGTCAAATATAAAAAATATGAGTTTGATGAATTTCTAAAATTTTAAATTTGAGGTGAAAATTTTATCAGATACATAAAAATCATAAATTTCATAAATTTATGAAATTTCATATTTAATGTACTAATTTTATTTTCAAATCATGTTAAATTTAGATTTATTCAAATGAGAGATTGACTAAGGTGGTGCATTCATTTGTATAGTTGTTAGAATGATATGATCAATTATCCGGTTTGTCATGCTTAATAAAACAATTGAATGGAAAAAAAAAATGATCATTTATCCAGAAACAACAACAAATCTGCTGTTTTCTAAACGCAAATACCAAACAGTTATATAGCTTATCCAAATCAAGGGCAAAATGATCATTTATCCAGAAACAACTGCAAATCAGTTGTTTTTCAAACGCACAAAATCGCACAAACCAAATAGCTAGCCAGCTTATCCGATGATGCAGGAGCAGCTGCGAATGGTCCGCGTTGGATTACTAGGGCGTCAGGAGAAATTCCGAAAACGTCAGGTTGCTAAATTTTGTTTCTCCGGCAGTGGTGTTGAGCGCGTTAGAAGGGAAGACGCGAGTCCTAATTCCTAAATCATAGCTGCAACCAAACACCCCATAATCTTGGAAAAAAATAATATATAAGGACTCCGCACGTAGAGTTACGTGCGGAGTCCAATGAAATCACGCCACAAGGGATTATTCCCGATAACGCAGGTAACACATAGGAATATTCCTCCTGTGTTATTCATGTGTTATTGTGTTCTGAGAGTATTCCTGATGTTATATTAACACAAAATAACACACAATAACACTTGAATAATATAGCTTACATTTGCATGTACTTAGCGTTATTTGATTCGACTCCTAAACTAATATTTTTTCCTAATATTTTTTCATTGCGTCGCCCTTATCT
>NW_018227257.1:0-467 GCF_001263595.1 Phalaenopsis equestris
AAACTCAAATTTACCTTCCATACGACCAATATAAACCAAATCCAAGCTAAGATAGCTCAAGATCAACACCCAAATCCGGCCTTGATCAAATTCGGGTCTAGATCTTTCACCATGACCAGAGGCTCAATCCTTAGCCTACTTGGACGTCCACGAACTTGTCGGGCACCTCTGATTGAAGCTTCCTTTGTCAGAGCAAATGTATTGAACTTCCCCTCTTCTTGAGCCTATTTTGATTCTCCATTTAATTAGAGTTGAATTAATGTCATGTTTACCATATGGATGTGTTTGTCACATTTAGAAGATTTAGTAGGATCAAACCCCATGAGATTTGGTTGAGTCTGGAGGGAGATCATAAGGTTTGAGTGCGGATGATTCTTGGGTTAGCCTATTTGGGGATGATGACGCGGAACTGTTGGATCGCACATGTATCAAATGAAAGGCTCTAATTGTGTCGGATGGGAGAGCGG
>NW_018227257.1:494-4374 GCF_001263595.1 Phalaenopsis equestris
TGCGTGGAAGGCGGCATTCAACCAGAGTGTGTCACTCGTATTTTCGGAGTCGCCTAGGATCTAGTCAGCTTCGCGTGTTTAACTAGGAAACTAGGGATTTTCTGATTTAAAAAAATAGCCTTAACTTCAAAAATCCATATCTTGGTGTAGAAAATCACAAAAATAAAATAAAAATACATTCTTGCTCAGTCAACAGAGGAAAATAATGTGAAAATTGTTTGAAATTTATTTGATGCATGTAGACATTTCACCATGACTTGAAAGTTTGGCATGTTGTTGCCTCTATCTTGGGGAACATTCTTTGATTTTTCCAAAGTCAGAGGAGACCTCTAGACAGAGATCTATATTTTTCAAGTTTATGTCTATTATTTGCATAAATTAATCATAATAATTATCTTTTCACTTAAAAAATTCCCAGAAAATTTTGGAAGGTTTATTATAGCCAGAGAACCCTTTAGAAAATCTTTCATGAGTTAAGTCATTAAGAACACACCTAATTTTTACAAACCCTAAAATACAAATAAAATTAATTTTTGGAAACATAGACATCTAAATGACTTAATTCTTATTCTCCACTGAGATATAAAGTTCAGAGAATTTCCCATAAAAATCTCCTAATATTTGGAGCTCATTTAATAACTCAAATTGATTTTCCAAGTTAAATGTCTTTTTTAAGACCAAAATGATTTTTGACAATTAAAATATAACTCAAAAAAATATAAAAATGGGTTTTGGGAGTTCTCTATGATCAGAGGAACTTTCCAAAAATAAACTTGTAATTAAAATAAAAATTACTTTTTTTAAGCCTTTCTTTAATATTTAAATAATTAAAAAATGATAAAAATCACAAAAATATAAAAATTCATGGAAATGTTCCAACTTATTTCCTAAGCACTTAAGAACAATTGAAATATTTTTGCCTAATTTTTTAAGGGAAGGTATTGAATTTTGAAGCTTAAAATAATTTTTAAAGGCTAAAATGGATTTTCACTAAAATAATTCTAACAATTCAAAGAAAAATAAAAAACTGTGAAATTTATTTCTTTAGGTTCCTTAACCTCATAGATATTTAATAAAAATATAAAACTTAATTTTTCACAATTAAAATATTTTATAATTAATAAATATTCTAGAGCTTGAAATAATTCTAATAATTAAAATAAAACTCAAAAATCATGAAACTAGGTCCTAATGATTCACTTGTCTAAATCTACCTCCAGTAAAAATTTCAAGTGATTAGGCTTTGCCTTGGTCACGTTATGGAATTTTCTTTGAAAAATCCTATTCTTGCATGTAAATAAATATATAAATTAAATTAAAATTTAAAAAATCACATTTTCTCGTTTGATGTATTAATTGACCCATGAGTGAGGTGGGATGAAAATTCCGAAGTCATTTGAATTAAATTTGATGAATTATGAAGTATTAGAGCCTTAGGGGCAAAAGTGTAATTTTAGAAATTTAGCCTTAATTAACATTTAGGCTTAATTCAAGAAAGGAAAATGGGCAACATTTGATCTTAATTAAAATATTTGGATGATTAAAACACACGAGATTATAGAAACCAATCTCACTTTTTTTCATTTAAAGGATAAATTTGAAATTTTCTAGACGATTAAAATTTGGGAGTCTACCAAATTAAATGATCCTAGACTTAGGGGTATAGTTTTGGGTGTTAATAACTAACTAATTTAATACCCCTATTTGGTGTTCAAGTGACATTCAAATGTTTTGATGATGAATTATTATCACTTAAAATTTAATCTCTTTTTTAGCAATGACCTAGGCTAAATCAAATTTGGTTAAATGAGGGATTAGAAAAGTAAACATAATTGAAAATTGAACACCTTTAAAACACTACAAGCCCAAATTAAAAAGTTGCCCAAATTAAGAAGTTTGCTAAGTGTTTTGATACTCTTAACTTGCCTCTTTAAGGGTCTTCACCCGCATAATTCTCAAATTAAATTATAAGTGATAATTACCCTACTCTTAGGAATAATTGAATCATCAATGTTCATTGAGCATTAAAGGTATTTACAGGATGAGTTATTAAGCAACATAATTAGTTTAAAGGGAGCTCGAGACCTTTCACCAAGCAGTGAGAGGGAAGCATGAACCTGCTTCTTTCTCTAGATCTGTTGGATACCTCGGAGGTCTACTAAAATTAATATGTTTTTCTTAACAAAAATCAACCTTAATCAAATTAATAGGAACCCACCAAGATATGACCTACTGTTGGGCATGAACTAGTGTTGGGTAGATCACTAAAACCTTACTTTTCTTCTTTATATAAAGTGCTCTCACATGCATTTTGAGTTCAGGTGATGGAACGAGAAGACTCTTCGAGTACACTTTTTATAGTTTATAGCGTCGTCTTTCTTGTACTTTCATATTGTACTTTTTATGCTTACAAAACTTGCATGCTAAACACCAATGTCATCCTGCATGAAAACCAAAAACTTCTAGGATAGCCACAAAACCCAAAATTAAAACTAAAACCAAAATTAAAATCAACAAAGATAAAATTAACCCCCAGAACATTCAAAATATAAGACAACTCAAAATTTAATCACAAATATCACGAAACAACAATTACAACAAAATTAAGACGTCTCTATCGGATGATAGGGAATCCCTCGGAGGAGGTAACCTACGATGAAAATATGGAACTCATTAAGTTGAGTTTAGCAAATTCATTTGAACTAAGTGAATCCAATAGAAAATAGTGATGCTAGAACGAGGGAACTTTAGGATCCTAACTAATGTCACTCTAATCAACTTTAACATGCCCCCAAAAATTCATTAAAGAACTAAAACCATAGGGTCGTCTGATTTGATATCATAACTTGACACCCCAGAAAACATAAACTCGCCACGACGAGGAGCTTGGAGCTAGCATGGTGGGCAGCATAGCCATCTTCAACAGTAAAATATGTCTTCCTCAGCTAAACCATTTCCTTCCTTAGAATTAAACAACAAGCAATAGGACTTTGAGGTCGTTTGCTTATACAACATAAATCCTCACCTCATCTTTAAGTATTTCTACAGCTCTACTATATAATATAAGCCCAAACTCATTTTAGGATTCTGAGGTTATCGTCCATCACGACCTCATATTTTCTAGGCTATTTGTGTGATCGTTTAAGACAAATGTAAGCCCTAAACAAATAAAGTATCAGGATGAAACACTTAAATAATTTTTCTCCTCAAAATTGAAGTCAAACAATAGGTTAAATTGGGAAGTCAACGAGGTTCTCCTCCAGATCCTGACATCCCCTAGTTCTTCCTCCTTTGGATTCCAAAAACAAAATTCTTTAAATTTGAGTCATTCCCATTTCACACCTCTCTATCTGATCTTGTTAAAAAGTCCTATCTTTTTTAACTCCTTTAAGATAGCATTTCCTGATTTTTATCGAGAGTTTCCTTAGGTGACTTCGGTTACCTGAGATGTAATTAACTATAGGGGCTTGCCCTTATAGGAAGCTTGTCTGAATCCAGGATAATATAATCCCTATTTAATTTTTCATATTTAAAAGGAGAAATTGTCGGCAAATAAAACAGTTTCGCAGACCAAAACGGATGACATATATTTCTTAGTTTATTTGATCGAGTCTCATCCTCAAGTCTTGGGTTTATCCTTCGGGATAGATACAGGGTTTGAGGTAAAACATTTTTTCATTTAAACTATAAAAAATATGAGGTCAATTTGATTTCATATTTTTTTAAGCTTAAATCTATATGTAAATTAAAATGTACTTCCGAAGCAGGCGACGAGATTTTGATTCCGGTGACCGACAGCTTCTTACGGGCAACTCCTAAACAAAAAATAGTGTCGACACCACATCATACATGAAAGTTGCACATAGTTTTAAGAAGTTAG
>NW_018227258.1:0-603 GCF_001263595.1 Phalaenopsis equestris
GGCTTGGCCCTTCCATTGGATCTTGTTCTTTGACGGCTTCTTACCCTTTTGAGGAAGAGGGAATCCTGGTGCTGAATTTGAGTAATGAGGGAAATCCCTCTTTTTCTCGTTCTTCAACGACATCCATTAGTGGATTTTCATACTCTATGTTAACATCATCAAATTTCATATCAAAGTCAATTATCCCGCCTTGTGATACATCTTCTTTGTTGAAAGCAAGGTTTAAACCATCTTTGAAAGCAAAAATCAGTCGCGATCCTGACATCTTCTCCTTAAATTAACAGGGAGACATCAGTGAGTTTGAATTGTTTATGAACCAGGACAAACATAGTTCATTTAACGTATATTTTATCTTATAAATATATATGTAGAAAAGAACGGATGTAATATGTGATACTAAGAATTTTCATTAATTTTTGATATTGATAAAAAAAAAATTTATCTGGTCATAGACTTTTTAGGCCATATAAATAACCCCAGAACTATCTGAAGTTCACAAAAAATTTTCATATGTACGCGGCAAACTAACAGCGGCAAGCGTCGACACGTTGCGTAGTAGGCCTTCAGGTATCTTCCATTTATTGGAAGCATAGGCCTTTCTCC
>NW_018227259.1:0-204 GCF_001263595.1 Phalaenopsis equestris
CGGATTATGTAATGCACGTGCAACATTCCAGAGATTTATGATGTCCATATTTTTTAAGTTAATTGACGATGGATTGGAAGTATTTATGGATGATTTCTCTATATTTGGAACATCATTTGACGCATGCTTAGAATATCTTGAAAAAGTTTTGGAGTTATGCGAAAGAACTAATTTAGTTCTAAATTGGGAGAAATGTCAATTTAT
>NW_018227259.1:219-567 GCF_001263595.1 Phalaenopsis equestris
ATTGTTTTAGGCCATAAAATTTTGGAAGATGGTATGAAAACAGACACTGCTAAAATCCAAGTTATATCTAAAATGACACCTCCTACTAATGTAAGAGAAGTTAGAAGCTTTCTTGGACATGTTGGTTTTTACAGGCATTTTATTAAAGATTTCTTAAAAGTTACTAAACCTCTATGCCAACTTTTAGAAAAGGACAAGAAATTTGAATTTACTGAAAGCTGTTTAAATGCCTTTGAGTTATTAAAGAAAAAATTAAGCACAGCCCCTATTATAGTTTCACCTAACTGGGAGAAACCATTTGAACTGATGTGTGATGCTAGTGATTATTCTATTGGAGCTGTTCTTAGA
>NW_018227259.1:600-1070 GCF_001263595.1 Phalaenopsis equestris
TGTTATTAAAACTCTTAATGATGCTCAAACTAACTATACTGTTACTGAAAAAGAGCTACTCGCCATCATATATGCTTCAGACAAATTTCGATCTTATTTAATTGGAGCTAAATGTGTACACTGATCACTCAGCTATTAAATATCTGATGCAAAAGAAGGATGCTAAACCAAGGTTGATTAGATGGATATTATTGATACAAGAATTTGATCTTGTAGTTATTGATAGAAAGGGAACTGATAATCAAATTGCTGATCATTTGTCAAGATTAGAAAATCATGAATTATCTAATGCAGACAATGAAATTACAGACAGTTTTCCTGACGAACAACTTTATAATGTTAGTGAGTGGAAAATACCATGGTATGCTGATATGTTTAATTGTATTGTAAGTGATATTTTGTCACCTATGCTGACATTGCAACAACAAAGGAAATTCATTCATGATGCAAAAGCATATTTTTGGGATGAG
>NW_018227260.1:0-430 GCF_001263595.1 Phalaenopsis equestris
TAGAGTATCCATTTACACCAATGAAAATTACTGTCAAGAAATCTCTACCACTGTTCCCTCAAAGATTGAAGCAACACAAACAGAATAAACAATTTTCGATAAACAATTTTCCAAAATTTAAGAAATTTTTAAGAAGTTAACGGTAAATATTCCCTTCTTAGAAGCTTTAGAGCAAATGCCCAATTATGTGAAATTTATGAAAGATATTTTGAACAAGAAAAGGAAGTTTACGGATAATGAAACTGTTGCACTTAGCGAAAAGTGTTGTGCAATTATTCAGAAAAAGTTTCCAAAAAAATTAAAATCTCCTGGCAGTTTCACTATATCGTGTGCTATCAGTGAAAAATTTTTATGAAGAGCCTTATGTATCATGTGCTATCGGTGATTTAGGAACAAGCATTAATCTTATGCATCTATCAATTTTTAAAAG
>NW_018227261.1:0-454 GCF_001263595.1 Phalaenopsis equestris
ACCAGAGCCAGAGGCTTCATCCCTAAGATCTTTTGGACCCAACAAAAGTGTGAAGAATCTCTGATTAAGGTTAAACCTCTCAGAGCAAAGGTATAACCACACTCACTCTCCCGAGCCTTCGCGAGCTCTCCATTAATTATGACTTGATTTCATAGTATGTTTGCCATATAGATGTGTTCGTCTCTTCAAGACAAACAATTTAAAAAAATAATCATCAAAATTCATTAAGAAACGAGAGAGATATTAAGGTTTTAAGTTGGACGGCTCTTGGTTAAGGCTATCGGGGACGATGAACGGATGCCATCCATTCTCGTGTGTATTGAATGAACGGCGGAGACCAAGCCGGATAATCCTCTGGAACGATACGGCGGGACGCGTACGCGCCACGTGGCAGCTGACTCAGAAGGAGACGTCGAATAGGAGCGCGCCGCGTGGCTGTTCGACGGATCCGATA
>NW_018227262.1:0-544 GCF_001263595.1 Phalaenopsis equestris
TTCCATTTAGGATCATTTTTATTTTTATTTTCAATATTTTTACTGCTTTGTTTGTATTTGATTTTAAAGCAATATATGTTAATGATGATTATTTTTAAAAATAATAAAAAAATCAAAATGTTATTTTTATTATTTTTAAACGTAAATCAATTTAGTTTTAAAAATATAAAAAATAAAAAATATTTAAAAAATGCACCAAAAACATGTGTTCTTAAAAAAAAAAAACAGAACAAAAACAATAGTGGTCCCAAAGAATTATGGCTTTTTTGGGATCACTTTTTTCCTTTCAATTTTCTATTTTATAATTTAATTTTATTTGTATTTTTATTTGTAAATAAAACATATTTGTTGTATTTAATTAAGATATATTTTTTAAATACTTTAAATACCAAAAACATTATTATGACTGTTTTAAACAACATCTGAATTTACTGGACGAAAAAAATGTTAAAAATTTATTAGGCAAATATATTCTTCAAAAATTAAAAAAAAATAATCTAAATAAATTACAAAATAACTTGCGTTCATATGGTTTATTTTCACC
>NW_018227263.1:0-1016 GCF_001263595.1 Phalaenopsis equestris
ATTTATAATAAATGCAATTATGTAGGATTATTGTCTACTAATATGTAAGACACTTATCAAACAAAATAGTAATACATAGACATATGAATGGGTTGCCACCCACAAAGCTCCTGGTTTAACGTTGTTAGCCCAACATATAATTTGTTTAGTTTGGTTAACTTAACTCTAAAACTTCTTTAAATTGAGGTATGTTCCCTTCATAATAATGTTTCAGACGATGCTCATTAACTTTTAATATCTTTCTAGTGTTAGGATCTTTAATAACAATAGTTCCATAATGATATACTTTAATCATTTTAAATGGTTCTGAATATATGGATTTCAGTTTTCCTGAAAACAATCTCAATCATGTATTATATAATAGAACTTCTTATCCATGTTCAAATTTCTTCTTAATAATCTTCTGATCATGCCATATTTTCATTTTTACTTTATAGATTTTTGCATTATCATATGCTTCATTTACTATTTCCTCAAGTTCATTGAGTTGCAATAATCTTTTCTCACCAGCATCTTTTAGATTAAAATTAAATTCCTTAATAGCCCAAAATGCTTTATGATCTAATTCTACTGGTAGGTGTCATGTCTTTGCAAATATCAGTCTGTATGGGGACATCCCTATAGGAGTCTTATAAGCAGTTCTATATTCCCATAATGCAATATCTAGTATAACAGATTAATCTAATTTATAAGGATTTAAAGCTTTTTCTAAAATACATTTAATTTCATGATTTGATATCTCTGCTAGACCGCTAGTCTGAGGATGATAAGCAGTAGAGAATCTATACATAAGATTTTGATTCTCTTTTCCTTAAATGAGATCCTCCATCAGTAAAAATTACTCTCAGCATTCCATATCTTGTAAAAATATTTTTAGTTTAGTTAAAAATTTCGTAACACTCTGAGCATCACATCTGGGTACAACAATAGCTTCAGTCCATTTGAACATATGATCAACAGCAAGTAATATATATAAGTTTACAATTGAAAGCATAAATGGTCCCATAAAATCTAAT
>NW_018227264.1:0-6973 GCF_001263595.1 Phalaenopsis equestris
GATGTGGGGGGGAGGGGGAGGAGGAGGGAGAAACAGAAAAATTAAGTGAGTAGAGACCTAGGCTAGGTAGCTAGTTGACAATTCTATTTCCTTCTCTATAGATGAAAGAAAATTGCACATTAAGAAGGAGTTTGAGAGATTTGATCTTATTGACCAATTGAGAATGATGTTATGAGGAATACACTTCTACTAACAAAAGTTGCAACAAAATTGTAGAATTCACCTCCAAATGTATATGCTCCCACTGGTTCATTATGGCAAGTCTTAGGGGCTAGAAAACAGCAATGAGTTCAGCCTCAAGAGCATCCAAGCCAAAGACTAGGCATGGAAGAACAGGATGTAGTGCCCAATCTTGTTCCTGAAGGCCCCTCCAAAACCACCACCCAAATGAGAAAAATTGCCAGTAGTGTTCACCTTGATGGTAGGAGAAGAAGGAGGCTTCCAATAAACTATGGTGACCTTAGCAAAAGGTATGTTGTCATAAATGGAGTGTTGGCTAATATTTGGGGATCTCTTGCATCTGATATGCTTGAGGAGGAAGGATGTGCAATGCCTGACCAATTTTTCCATTGTTGAAGGTTGACCCTCAAACTTAGCCTGATTTTTTGACATCCAAAAAAACTACGTAATGATGAATGGGATAGGTCTAGCGTTAGCAGTTCTCAAATAGACCCAAAAGAGTGAAGGTGTGACTATTACAAATTGATGGTGTTCAAGAGTAGCTGTTTTGTGAATTCCCTCTAGATCTCTTGGGAGAAATTACATTCAAAGAAGAGGAGTGGGATTGATTTCTAAGCTTCCAAACATAGCCAACATCTTGAAGGGCCCCTCAACCATTTCAATTTGAGAATATCATTAGAAGGGAGTAGCTGGTGAAAGATTCTTCAGCAGAGGAATGACATGAATGGGCACAAGCAATTATTCCAGATGATTTCCCCCCAAGGCACACTGTCCCACCTATAGATTTTGGAGTAAATGAGTTTGGTAAGACTCTGAATTATGCAAGCTTGCCAAATAAGTCTGTCAGGTCTGGCTCTGTCAAAGTGCACCTTGGAAATATTAAAAGTAGAAGAGACATGTAGCAAGTTTTCTAAGATAGGCAAAGACCATTAATCCCCTATCTAGTAATCAGCCACTTTTATTAGGGGGTTAAGATCAGTTGTTTAAGTTTGTAGCATATTATATGAGCACCAATTATTTATCCAGAGGTACACATCCCCCATACAATGGTCCCAAAGGAAAAGATTCTCAGCCATATGTCTTGTTTTCAACATGTATACCCACAATTTGGAGTCTTCAAGTTTCCAGTAGTCTGATTATGGTGTATGCCCCTACAGTAGTTTCCTATCATAAATTTAGCCCACAGGGAAGATTGTTGCTTAAATTTATTCCATAATTTACACAAGTTTACCTACTGCAACTGTTGGAGACCTTTGCACCCAAGACCCCAACTAGATTAGGCTTGGCAAGTTTCTGCCAACTAGCCAATGAAATTGCTGCCTCTGACCAGACCAAAGGAATCTATTGAAGACACTCTCCAAATGATGTTGAGTGGTTTTCTTCATGGTAGTCATCAGTAGAATATAAGATGGAAAAGTAGTTGGATGCTTTTAAGCAAAGTAAATCTGCCCCCATTGGCTAGGAAAGAATAAGTCCAGCATGAAAGTTTGGCAGTGATTTTTCCTAGCACCTCTTCAAACTTAATTTTTTTGGATTTGCCTTTGATTAGGGGGACACCAAGATATTTAACGGGGAGCTGAGGATTAATAAATCTAGTGAATTGAAGAATCCATTTTTTTCTTTTGGAAGTGAGTTTGTTGCTAAACATGAGGTTGCATTTTTCGGGGTTGAACTGCATGCCTGAGTGCTGTTGGAAGAGTTGGACACATTTTTAAACTTGTTTTTTCTGCATTTTTATTAGAACTAGAGAAAATCATAATATCATTAACATAAGCAAGGTGGGTGATAGCTAAGTTGGACTTATAGTTATAGTTGGAGTGAGATTGGGATAGAAGGCATTTATCCAGCATCCTAGACAGGTAATCAAGGGCAAGAATAAACACAGTAGGTGAAAGGGGGTCCCCTTGATAAAGACCTTTGGTAGCAGTGAAATGCCCCCAAGACTGCCTATTGATGAGGACAGAGTGCACATTTTCTTTCATCCATATGGAGATAAGAGTACAAAATTAGGAAGAGAAGCCCCTAGCTGAAAAAACATCCGATATGAAATCCTAGCAGAAAGTGTTACATGCTTTCATGAGATCCAATTTATAGATTTGGTTGCCTCCTACAAGGCTTATCCAAGTTTAGCAAGAGTTCTTGGGCCAAGAGTACATTATCAGCAATGGATCTTTCCTTACCAAAAGTTGTCTGATTTGAACTCATCAGCTTTGTTGAGTGAGGTTGAAGCCTGATCACTATAACTTTGCTGAATATAGAAGTAAGACTAATAGACATGTATTAATTCCAGTATCTTTTATCAAATATCTTGGGGACCTACTTCTGGATTACATGGATTGTGTCAACTTTGATAATCCCATAAGATTTTTTGTAAATTTCAGCAGTGAAGCCATCAGGTCCAGCAGTTTTGGAGCTATCAATTGAATTAACTGCATCTTGAATTTCAGCCTCATTGGGAGGATCTATCAAAAAGAGGTTGCTAGTGTAAGGGAGTTCCTACATGAATATGATTGTGTCTATGGGCAATCCGTCAGAAGTAGGTTGAGACAGAGGTTGTTGAAATAAATTAACTGCATACATAGCAAATGAAGTGTTGTCATGAAGCCACTTTCCAGTAGAATTTTGTATGCTATGGATGGCATTGCATTTTCTTCTGTACTGGATACAGGCAATATATAATTTCTTATTTCTGTCACCAACTTTGAATTTGTTGATAGCAGCCTTTTATTTTAAAAATTATTCATGCAAGTCAGTGGCAGTGAGTAATTTCTCCTATGCAGCAATTGAGCATTCCTTGGCAGAATCCTCTAGAATAGCCATCTCCAAAGCCACATTCTCTTTCTCAGAAGATTCCACAGCTTTAAAGACATCCCCAAAAGAGTCCCAGCCCTAGGATTTGAGAGCTTTACGAACTTTGATGTGGAGGTACCACGGTGTAATTAAAGGATTATGATGATGAATACCATACCAATTAGTTGAAAGAGAGTGTAAAAATGAACGAGGTTCTGGCGCCATGTTGAGCTATCTAAAATAAAAATGAACGATGTTCTGGCCACATGTTGAGCTATCTAAAAGGGGATGATTTAAAAGGGATGATTGGGGGGGGGGGGCAGCAATGGTAACCAGAAAGGGTCTATGATCACAACCATCAAGGCTCAAATGGATCATAGAAGTGTACAAGTAATGTTTATACTAGAGGTCATTTACCAAGAATCTATCAAGTCACTCCCAAATGTGTCCACTCTTCCATGTGAAGTCAGGTCCTTCGAAATCCAGATCAAATAGACCAGCTAGCTGAATGTTGTCACAGAAAGTAGTGAGCTTAGAAAGATTAGGAGACCTACCACTAGCCATCTCGGCTGAAGTAAACTCCCTCCCACTAGCCAATAAGAAGATATTGCAGCATCGATGGAATGTAAAGTTGACCAGAGCTCACTTCTAGTAGCTTTGCTACATCCAACACTGACAAAAGTTGCATACCCAAAACTGTCATTCATTTGGAAAGTGAGGTGAACAAATTGCGGGTAGTTAATCAAAATAGACCATTTGATCTCCTTTCTATAGAAAATCCAAATTTTGCTATTAATTTTTGCAAAATGAGAAAAGCCAGGGAACCTATTAATAAGTTTTTGGGAATGTTTGTGAACTATAGGTTCTAAAATAGCAAGGCACCAAAGTTTGGGTTTTCTAGTAAGATGTAAGAGACTTTTGATAGAGAGGGGATGAGCAATTCCCCTAAAATTCTAACAAATTAAATTAATCATGGACAGAGGGTTGGGATCTAGATCTGACTCTCCCTTTATTAGTCTTTGACCAGAGCAAAATATGTTGAGATTTTCATACCTATTTTATAATAATTTTTATGATATTACACTTTAAAGAAAGTTATTTTTGGTGTTTTTTTGCAGGAATGATGAAATAGGGTCATTGGAGAAAATAGATGCAAAAAGGAGCAAATTTGGAGCAAAAAAGGGCAAAAATGTGGAGAATCAAACTAGGGCGCCGATGACACAATCAAACCTGCCGACGACGAGATTTTTCCCGAGACTCCATAATTAATTCATTAAGAAGGGCCGCTGACAGCGCCCTTGAGGCTGAGGCCGCCGATGGCGAGCTTGGGGGTTATGACCAATCAGGCTGTGGATAAGGACAAATTTTGAAGGGATGCTTAGGCAACTCTTGGGAAAACTCATCCACAACTTTAAAAGAATATTTTGGCCAAAAATTGAGGGGGAGCCAGAAGACTCTAGAGTTCCTGGAGGTTACAAAGGTTCTATTAGTGTTTGCTAGAGTGTAAAAATTGAGAAGAATTTTTCGAGAGATTGTAAGAGTGGAGGGAAAGTGAGAGATTTCTTCCTCATTGCTTCTTTGAAGAGGAATTCTTTGTGTTGTAAAGAGAAGAATATATTTAGAGGAACTTCAAGGACTTTTCTTGGGGAGAAAATAGAGATAAGTTTATTTATTGTTGTAGATTGTATGACTTTGATTTTATATATCAATTCCGAGTTTTGTTGTGTTTTCCCACTGAGATCTGAGTAGTTTTCTCTGTCTTTCTGCTTGTCTTAAGATTTGTGAAATGGTGATTTGAATTGGTGGAGCCATGAAAATGTTTAAGAAATTGTGATGATCTTTTCACTTCTATCTTAATTTACTTTCAATCTCTTCAATTGATTTATTAAAATATGTTGAGTTTTACAACTAAAGTGAAGATTACATCCAAGATTCAGAGACATCAAAGACCTTGGAAGTTGGGTGCAAGAAAATAGGGAAATAATATTATCGGGTGTAGAATTCGAGATTTTAGAGTGACGGACTAAAATCCCCAATTCAGTCCTATCATTTGGGTGCTGAAGTGTAGATGTTAGCCCTCAGACGAGGGGAACTTAGGAGCTCCGAAGTGAGAGCCGATATCCTGCCAGCCTAGCCGCAGATTCAGTAAACAAGTGTAGGATTAGTCAATGTTCTTTATGCCTGGACCAAAGGGTAAAGAATAGGTATGCTCCTATTTGGCACAATATAATTTGAACTAATTCATTTTATCCATTCACTATAATTTCTTAACAAGGAGAAGGTTGCTTTCTTATATATTGAATATCACATTTGAACCTTCATTAATATAATTATTTATTTAATAGTTATTAAAATTACATATTTATTTCAATTGCCTATTAGTGATAGTTAAGTAAATTGAACTTCGTTGTTGTGTTTAAAGTATTGTTTTTCTAAAATCTTAGTTCGTAGTTCTAATATTTCTCCCTGTGGGATTGATATCTTGGACTCCATTAGAGCCCTATATTACTTGAGCCATACGTATACTTGCATTGATAAGTGTGACTTTACAATTATTGAATATTTATTATGTCCATATTTATCGAACCTATAACTGTTATTAAGTTTTGGTACAGTTGCTGAGGGATTAAATTTTTTAGCAGCAATATTAAATACTTATATTTTTAAGCATATATAAAGTCCGGTCAAGTTTTTGGCACCGTTGCTTGGGAGTGAGTAAACAAAAATCGCAATTAGAGCAACAGAGAAGTTACGATTATTAGAAAATTTGTACTTGAATTGCAACTTATTTTTATATTTAGTTACTTGTTTTACTGTGTATTGAATTCAAATTGTATGCGTAAATTTGGACCTGAAAATCTTATACCCTACGATTCAGAATTAGAATGCACTGTTAGAAAGATTAGAAGATTGGGAAGAAAACCTAGAAATTCTAATACAATGAATAATAACATGAACAATCAAGGAATAGATAATGAACACCAACCTAGACCCCTACGAGATTATGTGAATCCTACAACAGATGAAATTCAAGATGAAGATGAAATTCACTTATCTATCCAAAATCCTAATGTAGCTGCTAATTCATTTGAGCTTAAACCTGTTATTATCCAAATGCTACAAAACAATCAATTCGGAGGCACATCATAAGAAGATCCTAATTTACACCTCACTATTTTTTTTAAACTGTGTGCTACCTTTAAATATGACAAATTCTCAAACGATGTTGTTAGACTTACTTTTTTTCTTTTTCACTGAGGGATAAGGCTAAGATGTGGTTAAATTCGTTAGCACCAGGATCAATTAGAACTTGAGGAGAACTTTCACAGAAATTTCTATCCAAATATTTCCCTC
The DNA here is from genome assembly GCF_001263595.1 of Phalaenopsis equestris. NCBI lineage: Eukaryota > Viridiplantae > Streptophyta > Magnoliopsida > Asparagales > Orchidaceae > Phalaenopsis > Phalaenopsis equestris. Next base: position 6,325 of record NW_018227264.1, read on the forward strand.
CATCCAAAACTACTAAACTTAGAAATGACATAACATCGTTCTATCAGCTTGATGGAGAGTCAATATACAAAGCTTGGGAGAGATTTAAAGATCTTCTTAGGAAATTCCCTCATCATTCATTACCATATTGGTTGATAGTTCAAACTTTTTATAATGGATTAGTGGGATCACTTAGATCGATTATAGATGCTGTGACTGGTAGTTCGTTAATGTCAAAATCTTTTGATGAGGCTTATTTGTTAATAGAAGAGATGGCTACCAACAATTTTCAATGGACCTCTAGAAGGGTAAATTCTAAAAGAGTAGCTAGTATCCATGATTCTGATGCGATATCTATGTTAGCTTCGCAGATTGCTGCAATATCAAAGAAATTAGATCATTATGGGATGAATTATTCTCCAACACCTCCTATGATGGAAGAGAATTCATCTGGGCAATTTGTGGATGTTCAACCTTCATATGAGACTTTAAATGCTATTAATTGACCGAACAACCCTTACTCGAACTATTATAACCTAGATTGAAAAAATCATCCAAATTTTAATTGGAATAACCATTCTTTTACAAATCAATAATGGGCAAACAACCCAGAGAACCCATTAAGAGAACCCATTAAGAAATGAAATGTAAACTATAGACCTTCTTATCC
>NW_018227264.1:7063-8149 GCF_001263595.1 Phalaenopsis equestris
ATGGGTTAACAATTGCAGAATCAAGGAAATCAATTACAAATTCAAGGAAATCAATTACAAAATCAAGGAACTGCTATTAAGAATATTGAAAATCAATTAGGGCATATTGCTACTACGCTTAGTAACCAAACATTGGGAACTTTTCCTAGTACTGTGGACCCAAATCCTAAAGATAAAAAAAAGAACAGATAAAAGCGATACAATTACGAAGTGGAAAAAATTGGAAACAAGAGTGCATGGGAACAAAAAGAAATGGAAACTGAAAAAGATAAAGTGGATACCGAAAAAGAAAAGGATCATGAATACCCAGATTTAGAATATCCACTTACACCAATGACTTACACCAATGAAAATTTACACCAATGAAAATTACTGTGGAGAAACCTCCACCATTGTTTCCTCAAAGATTGAAGCAACACAAATAGACTAAACAATCGTCAAAATTTTAAGAAATTCTTAAGAAGTTGACGGTAAATATTCCCTTCGTAGAAGCTTTAAAGCAAATGCCTAATTATGTGAAATTTATGAAAGATATTTTGAACAAGAAAAAAGAATTCATGGATAACAAAACTGTTGCACTTAGCAAAGAGTGTAGTGCAATTATTCAGAAAAGCTTCCTGAAAAATTAAGAGATCCTGGTAGTTTCACTATGCCGTGTGCGATCGGGGGAAAATTCTATGGCAGAGCTTTATGTGATTTGGGAGCCAGCATTAATCATATACCTATATCAATTTTCAAACGATTGGGATTAGGAGAAGTCTCACCTACATTTGTAACTCTTTAGTTAGCGGATCATTCAGTTACATATCCTAAGGGAGTTATAGAAAATGTGTTAGTAAAAGTGGATAAATTTATCTTTCCTGTGGATTTCATTATTTTAGATATGAAAGAAGATAAAATACCTATCATTTTAGGGAGACCATTTTTAGCTACTGGAAAAGCTATGATAGATGTTCAAAAAGAAGAATTAACTATGACAGTTGACGATCAATAAGTGACTTTTAAAATTGTGAAATCTATGAAATACCCTGCTGTTGAAAGAGATAATAAATGTTTTCGCATGGAAATTAGTGAACATCTATTGAA
>NW_018227264.1:8312-12892 GCF_001263595.1 Phalaenopsis equestris
TCACCTGAAATTGACTATACAACCACCGAAACTTGAGTTGAAAACATTACCTAACCACTTGAAGTATGTACTTTTTGGAGACTCATCTACATTACTTGTTATTATATCTTCAGAATTAAATGATTTATAAGAGAAAAGACTATTAGATACATTGAAAAGATATAAAAAAGCTTTTGATTGGTCCTTAGCTGATATTAAGGGAATCAATCCTTCAATCTGTATGCACAGAATTATATTAGATGAACAATATAAACCGAGAGTTGTTCCACAAACGAGATTAAATCTAATGATGAAAGAAGTAGTTAAGAAGGAAATTTTGAAATGGTTAGACATTGGAATGATATATCATATTTCAGATAGTGCATGGGTAAGTCCAATTCATTTTGTTTCTAATAAAGGAGGAGTGACCGTTGAAACAAAAGAAAATAATGAATTAATACCTATCATACAAGTTACTGGGTGGTGTTTTTGTATTGAATATAGAAAATTAAACACTGCCACTAGGAAAGATCACTTCCCTTTACCCTCTTTAGATCAAATAGTAGATAGACTTGCTGGGCACAAATATTTTTATTTTTTAGATGGATATACCGGTTACCATCAAATTTTTATTGCTCCTAAGGATCAAGAAAAGACAACATTTACTAGTCCTTTTGGAACTTTTGCTTTTTAAAGAATTCTTTTTGGATTATGAATGCACCTGCAACATTCTAGAGATGTTTGATGTTTATATTTAGTTAGTTAATTGATGATGGATTGAAAGTTTTTATGGATGATTTCTCTGTATTTAGTACATCATTTGATGCATGCTTAAATTATCTTGAAAAAGTTTTAGTGTTATGCGAAAGAACTAATTTTGTTCTGAATTGGGAGAAATGTCAATTTATGGTTGTAGGAGGAATTGTATTAGGGCAGAAAACTTTGGAAGATGAATGGAAGCAAACCCTGCAAAAATTCAAGTTATATCTAAACTAACACCTCCTACTAATGTAAGAGTTGTTAGGAGTTTTCTTGGACATGTTGGATTTTACAGGCATTTTATTAAAGATTTTTCAAAAATTACCAAACCTCTATGCTAACTTTTAGAAAAGGACAAGAAATTTGAATTTACTGAAAGCTGTTTAAATTGCCTTTGAGTTATTAAAGGAAAAATTAATCACAGCCCCTATTATAGTTTCACCTAACTGGGAGAAACCATTCGAACTAATGTGTGATGCTAGTGATTATGCTATTGGAGCTGTTCTTGGATAAAGGTATGAAAAGATTTTTAAAGTTATATACTACTCTAGTAAAACTCTAAATGATGCACAAAGTAACTATACTGTTGCTGAAGAAGAGTTACTGATCATCGTGTATACTTTGGACCAATTTAGATCATACTTAATTGGAGTTAAATGTGTTGTGCACATTGATCACTCAGCTATTAAATATCTAATGCAAAAGAAGGATAAGAAGAAGGATGCCAAACCAAGGTTGATTAGATGAATACTTTTGATGCAAGAATTTGATCTTGTGGTTATTGATAAGAAGGGAACTGATAATCAAATCTGTTGATCATTTGTCAACATTAGAAATCATGAATTATCTGACACCGACAATGAAATTACAGACAGTTTCCCTGATGAACAACTTTATAATATTAATGAGTGGAAAAAATCATGGTATGCTGATATTGTTAACTATATTGTAAGTGATATTTTGCCACCTATGCTGACATTGCAACAGCAAAGGAAATTCATTCATGATGCGAAAGCATATTTTTGGGATGAGCCTTATTTATAGAAACAATGTAAGGATCTAATTATGCGAAGATGTGTACCTTATGAATAAACTTAGCTAATCATTCAGAACTGTCATGATTCTAAATTTGGAAGATATTTTGGGATTGATAAAACTGCTTATAAAATTCTTGAAATTTGGATTAGCTGAAAATTCTAATAGAGAGATTAAACAAATACTTGAAAAGACTGTAAACCCTAGTAGAGTAGATTGGTCCACTAGATTGGATACCGCATTATGGGCTTACAGGATTGCTTATAAAACTCCTATTGGAATGACTCCTTACAGACTGGTTTTTGGAAAGGCTTGTCACTTACTAGTAGAATTGGAGCATAAAGCATATTGAGCGATTAAAGAATTTAGTTATAATTTGAAAGATGCCAGTCAGAAGAGATTGTTACCATTAAATGAATTGGAAGAATTAAGAAATGAATCTTATGAAAATGACAGAATTTATAAGGAGAAATTAAAGTTATGGCATGATCGAAAGATCAACCAAAAGAACTTTGAACTAGAACACTGGGCTGAAATTATTCTCTGGGAAATTGAAGCCTCGTTGGTTAGGACCCTTTACTGTGACTCAAGTTTATACTTACGGAGCTGTTTACGGAGCTATTGAAAGTGAAGATCAGAAAACTGGAAATAGATTTAAAGTAAATGGACGCGGATTAAAATCGTATTTTGAGGTTAAAAGACTAAATTTTAAAGAGGTCTTAATGATCAATCAACCTGAATAGGTCGGGCTGACGATGTTAAGCCAAGCGCTTTATGGGAGGCAACCCATAGATATCCTTACCTTTATTGTAATTATACTAGTTTTTATTTGAAATTATTGTTAGTTTATGGTAGTATTGTGCTCTCCTACAGTATTGTGCTCTACTACTCTTATTTACACTTAAATCATCATACAAATTGGATCCATAGATAAATCAGAACGCATTCAGACCAGAGCTAAACTATACAATTTTTTCCTTGGGCGCCGACGACGCCCTCGATGCCGCCAATGGCACCCTCGACGCCGCTGACGGTGGGTTTTTCCCGAGAGTCCAGGCAAAATAAATACAGAGGCACGCCGACGGCGAGACTGGCGAGATGGCGGTTTCTGGAGTTTAAATGGCAATTTTTGGCGTTTTTTGGGTAGGAGTTACCCTTTTAAACTCCCAAATTCCATTCCTAGTTCATATTTTCCCCCAAAAACAAAGTGAGACTCCACCAATTTCATTCCTATGGCGTCCAATTCCCCTAATAATCCCAGAATGCAAGTTTTCAATCAGCGAAAGTTTATTAGTGCGGAAGCGCAGCAAATCTTCAACAAGGTACTGACGAAGAAAAGATTGATCAAGGAACAAGGATTTGTAAATCGTAGATTGAATAATCCCTCTACAGCAATTGAAGAGACGATAGTGCGGCGAAGATCGGAAGTGCTGTGCTACACTACCTCCGCCGTGGTTGTTCCTGTGGTAAGGAATTTTATGCAAATTTACATGGAATCAACCAGGGAGTTGTTTATGTCCGAGGTAGATGGATCATATTCACTCCTGCACGGATCAATGAGTTATACATGATCGAGAACGTTCCTGTCTACCATTATTCCAATTTTGTCCCAACAAGAAACCAGATGAACTAAATTTACCAATATTTAACAGACGAAACTGACGACTGGGAAATGAGAGAGAACGGGTATGTTAGTTTTTACTCCTAAATCCCATTTCGAAACACTATCACTTTTTCATTTCTGCAAAATTGTTACCGACAATGAAGACCGGTAAAGTTTCTAAGGAAAGTGTTATTTTGAATTACTACATCCAAAGGGGACTGCAGATCGACAGATCGATATTGGATCAATTTTTGGTCTGATCATTCATGGATAAACTTATGGGCTTGGACACCCTTCCACAATTTTCTCACTTTGCAGTCAGTTCCAAGTGTCCTACAAAAATTGGGAAAAAGGGACTTCTACCTTGGAAGCCTTTGGAACCAACTGAGAGATTCCCAGCTTTTAAAGATGAAAATAACATGGTCATTATAGTATATCAGTCATCTCAGAATTCACTGCCAGTTCAACCCTTAATTCCTGATAAGACTCTGGTGATCCTGCTCAGAATCAAGAAATTGAAGAAGGAGGTACAAAATATCATGAATGCGATTAATAATATCTCTGATTTCTTCGATCATTTAGACTGGAGGATGAAAGAACATTTGGATCACTCTGGACATTTTGAAGGAAGTTTAAAATGACTGATGAGGACGATGAAATTAATAGAGGAAGATTCTACTGAAGAATTTCCATGTCAACCCTTCTACAACCTCTTCGTGTATGTGCAATCAATGGGTGATCTCAGAGGATAATCTAATACTGAATTTGATGAATAATAGATTTATATTACTAACTGTGTGTGTATGTGTGTAATTTGGTTTGAACTTTACATTTGCTTTGGTTTGAACTTTGCATTTGATTGCTTTAGAATCTAACAATCAATAGGATGTTTTGTTTTCAGCATTTTGAGTGTTGTGGCTTGGATTGCAATGCTGAATTAATGTACTGAGGTTGAGAAAATACCTACTTAGGTGTGTTATGTCACGTATATTGTACCCCTTGAAATTTATATATAAATGTGATATTTTGTGTTGTGAAAGTTTATTTGTAATAAGTAAATCCTTTAATCACTTAAAATTATGTCTATAATGATTGAACGGATGTCGTTGAGGCTTGAAATTGATTGAAATCGCAAAAAATTAAAAATTTGGGATTAGCTTCTCTCTCCTTTTAAATCAAGAGAAAAATATCTTCATACATCGGT
>NW_018227265.1:0-6611 GCF_001263595.1 Phalaenopsis equestris
TGTTACTATGGATTTGTGTTTATAGCCTTATATTATAGTAAGTCCAGTAATAGTTCGTAATAGCAAAAGTAGGATTTATGACCAAATTTTAATGATAATATGCTTTGCAGCCACCCTATTTCGATCAAGTTGAGTTGTCATTCTAATGATTCAAATATTTCATTAATATTTTGTGTAAGATAGACATGAGCATAGACTTGGATACCCCTGAAGAGACTAAATGGATGTACAATCAAGAGTCATAGGCTTTCATAGCTTCTCCTTTCACTAAAATGTACAAGAACATACACAATAGATTATGATGAGAAGTATCAATTTGCCTTATGTATAATTTTTATAATAATTAAAGTTTGAATTGAAGGAGGCAACTAGTTTTAAGTGAGTTAATATGGGCAGATGTATGCATATACAACAATTGGTGTTAGGAGAATTTTTATGTTTTAAGACCAATGTAGTGAACCTTATCCAATAGATATTGATGAGAAGAGCATATGTCATCTATATGTATACTAATACTCATGTAAATTTTACTTTTGTATAGTTATTATACTAATAAAAATTTGAAGTTAATTATAATATTATTTAGATGGAATGAATGACAGAAATGAAAGCAAATTTCAAGACACATTTGAGTATATTAATATGAGTTTGAGGGATTTCAGCAAAGTAATGTAATTATTATTCATATTTCCTCACTTATTTATATATTTATGTCATTTTGTTAGTTTGTAATTTTGCATTATTGTAGATTATTTGTGAATTGTATAGCCATCAGTTATGTGTGCACATTTCAAATTTTAATAATTTTTGCACATAAACACATGAAAGCTCTTTTTGTATGGGATATAAACATAAACACATAGAGATCCTTTTTGCATGAGATTAAAGATAAACATATGAGAGCTCTTTTTGCATGAAATATAAGCATAAACATTTGAAAACTTTTTCTTTTTTTTTTATTTTTGGCATGGGGTATAGGAGTCACATTATTATTATTATTATTATTATTATTGTTTATGCATAAGACAATCATAAAGAAAGACTTAGGGTTAGAATTTACATATCTTATACCTAAATTTATATTTTTTTACAATTATACCACCCAAATAATTACTAAGATAATAAAATCAAGCATTTTTTATATATAGTACAAATTTTAATTTAAAAAGATATTAATTAATATTATTATTTAATTATTTGATTATTTCTAGCCAAAACAAGCTGAGCACGAACGTAAAAACCCTTTTTTCGTGTTTGGTTTGTCTATAAATCAAGTTAAAAAAATTTATTCATGTTTCACTCGTTTGTTTAATGAACAAATCAAACATGAGCTACTTAATGAGTCGAACATGAGCTGTTCACAAACGATGACTTTTTTAACAACCCTACGTGATTTCATGTTCATGACATAAATGTTATACAATAATCTTCATTTCTACACTTCCTGCTTTTTTTTCTTGTTCTCAATGATTTAAGCATATTGTGATTTGTGTGTAGACATGTACAGTGACATATAAGCATGCACGTTATCTTCTTTCAATGTATAAAATCTTAATTTAGTCTTGATTATTTCTCTGAGCTAATTATTGCTTACTATACATTGCTACCTCCCAGGTTGGGGCAGCGAGCACTGGGGCGAGTAGCCATGTGGGATTTGTACAACTATTGCATTGTCTAGTTTTAGAAGCTTGTACAGGGTTTGGGTATGTACTGTCATTATTTTGGATTTAGTAGCTATTTATAGTTTATATATTTTGAGTTTATGATTTTTCCACGCTTTTGAGTATTAATATAAATGAATTCTAAAATGCAATGTATCATGTATGTTTCCAGTAATTTAGTTAGACTAGCTCATCACCCACTGGGTCCTGATTTTATAAGTCAAAATGAGTTTTGCGAGAATTTATTTTGGCTGAATTCTCTGTCTTTGTTGCACCTTGAAGGAGGGGGGGGGGGGGGGAGGTGGGTAAAATCAGATGGGAGAGAAAGGCCATGAGTTTCAACCATTGAGAAAATGAGGAAGGGAAGAAGAGAGAGGTCGTAAGTATTGTTCATGGAGAGAGAGGGTCTGCATCATTATTTCACAAATTGTTCCATTCCAACTGAGTGGTTATGGTGGTTATGTGTGGTTATGGGTGGTTATGGGTGGTTATGAAGATATTTGGTTCAGGTGGTGCAATTGGTTTGGTTCAGGTGGTCTCTATTTAAAGATATTTCAATTTAATGTGAAGAGATGGTTGTGGTTATGTCCAACATTTGACCTTGGCACATTTAGTTTAGAAAAATGAGGAAAGCATATTGTTTAAATTAGTTTGGTCAAAGCGGACCATATCCTAAGATATTTCAAGTCATTGTATGGGTCTCACCTTAAGAAAAAGAAAATTATGAGGATTTTTGAATGAAAGTATTAATGGGTTATGATTGAATAAATTAATTTTTCTTAGCTCATATTCACTTTAGTTGAAGTTTGATTTTAATTTGAGTTCTTTTTGAATGAATTATTATGATTATTCTCCTATTATCAATATTATTGTGCAAATTATTATAGTTCAACAAGACCCCAAACAATGTTTGATGTAGGCACGAAGGGGTCTGTTTGAAAGGTTTTGATGATCCAGACACACTCACACAATTTGTTTTGAAAAATGATGCTTCGTTGGAAAAAAATTAAGTAAGAACATTTTTCATGCATGAAAATTGGGATGCTCATCATATGTGATAATGAAGATCATGCAACTTGCATAATGAAATTCAAATTGCTGGATTGGTTTATGGATAAAATGATAATTTTGATGTGGTAGGAGCACTATTCATGTATGAAAATTTGGAGTGAAAATTTTAACATATAAATTTTTATTTAATTGTCAAATCTATTTTCATGGCCTTTATATATGCTAATAAATATTATGTAACTTTTTGAATAAAGTTTCAAGCTCTACAATGATCTATGAAGAAAATATACTTCTAGTGTGTGTTATGGTTAAATCTAATTTTTAGCTTAATTTTAAATTTTAGCTCAATATTTTTATGATTGGTTCTATTTTAGTTTGGTTGATTTTAATCATGTTCAGTTGGATTTTAATTTTATGTTAAGTTATGGTTAGCTCATGTTTTTGCTCAAGTGGAGTTTAAGTAATAGCTTATCTAAGTTCAATTCAGTCAACTGATGACACTAGATGAGAGTTTCTATGTCTAGATGAGATTAGATATAAGCTAAGAAAAGAGCTGAACAAAAAGTAAGGTCAACACCAGTTTAAGCACTATGGTGCTTAGTTGCTTGGAAGAAGCGTTGTGTTGTCAGGCTTGAGCCTGCCAACACTTGGTACTAAATTTTCTAAATTCAAGATTTTCCCATGTTCTTTAAAGCACACTCTCATCAACTTATTACACTAACCAAAATCCAAGCAAAGAAACCACATATTAATATAAAGCAAAGGATTAAAACAAATTAAAATAAACTCACTAGAAAACAAGAAATCAAACCATAAGATAACATTTTGGTTGCCTTGCAAGTATCACTTGATTTAATTTTTCGTAGCCATACAATATCAAATCAAGCTTAAGGATTTTTTCTATAATTAATTCTCTTTTTAATAATATATTATCAATCTTTCAATATTCTTGTTACCTTGGAGACTTTCTTACATCATTAAAGTTAAATTCAGAATTTGAAACTTCTTGAATATTAGTATTTTTTTCTACACACTTGTTCAACATTTCCTCTAATTCATCAATTTCAATACTACAACATTCCTTTGAAGGATATATAGGGGGTTGAAATGGATTATAAATTTTGAAATTCATTTCTTAATAGTATGCTCTCATGGCTAACTCCTCTTTTTGTAATTCATTATTTGCACTTCCAATGGGTAAGAAAGGTCTATCTAATATGATTGAAATTTTCTTATCATTTTCCATATGTAGGACTATGAAATAAACAAGTAAGACAAATTTATCCACCTTAAAAAGAGCATATTCTATAACCCCCTTAGGGCATGTCAAAGAACGGTCTGCTAACTTAAAGGTTATAGTGGTAGGTTGAACCTCTCATAATTCTTATATATTAAAGATGGAAAGAAACAAGAGATGTATGTTGGACCCTATGTTACATAGGGCTTTTCCAAAGAATATTTATTCTATAGTGCATGGAATAGTGAAACTAATCGGATCATTAAGTTTTTGGGATAGTTTTATCAAATAATGAAACCACATTCTTCACTAAGAGATACAGTTTCAAATTTCCCTAGCTTACATTTTTATATTTATTATGTCTTTCAAAAAGCTTCTAGGCTTATTTTTAATGTTCATAAGTGCAATTTTTATTGTGCCAAAGACAACTCTCTTGTTAAAAAAAAATTAGATTCAAGCTTTTACACATTGTGCTAAAGGTGATCTTCCTATGCCATATTTGGGCTACCTAATGGATAAAAGTAATAGAGGAATCATTTATTTGGGAATCTGATTGATAAGATCAATAATCATATTATGTATTGAGAGTATATTTTTTTATCCTTTGGGGATAAAATTACTTTTTTGAATAGTATTCTCACTTTTATTCCTTTATATACTATGAAAATTATAAAAGCTTGTGCTAAAGACAACTCTCCTGTTAAAAAAAAATTAGATTCAAGATTTTACACATTGTGCTAAAGGTGATCTTCCTATGCCATATTTGGGCTACCTAATGGATAAAAGTAATAGAAGGAATCATTTATTTAGGAATCTGATTGATAAGATCAATAATCATATTATGTATTGAGAGTATATTTTTTTATCCTTTGGGGATAAAATTACTTTTTTGAATAGTATTCTCACTTTTATTCCTTTATATACTATGAAAATTATAAAAGCTCTTGCTAACATTTGTAAAAGACTGGAAAATACCTTTAATAAATTTTTATGGGTTGGAAAGGAACATAAGATTCATTGGATGAGTTGGTTTAAACTTTGCAAACCTATTAGTGCTGGTGGATTGAGTTTCAAAAGTATTAAAGATATTATAAAAATTAACTTTATGAAATTACGACTGCATTTTAGAGCTAGTAATTCTCTTTGGGCTCTAATGATGAATGCTAAGTATTGTTCTAATACTCATCCTTTTGTTGTCACTGCTAAAATGAAGATACAGTTATTTGGAAAGATATGTTTAAGGTCTCGAAAGAGACTGAGGATTTGTTATTTTAGGATATTGGTGAAGTTGAATGCAATTTTTGGTATGATGTTTTGTTGGGTAATGGTATTCTGGCTAATCATTATGGGGGTCATTTTGATATTAATTTTTTTGTGGCTGATTAATAGAATGATTACTATTGGGATGTTAGAGTGTTGTTAAATAATGTAAGTCATTCTGATGTTTATATCATTGCCAATCCCATTCTATAGGGTAATCAAGATAAAGTGAGAGTTAAGGGTATGTTGGGAAATTCTACATAAAAAACTTTTGCCAATTCCTTTTAGAATTTTCAAGAATAAGATTTGAAATGGGGTTGGAATTGTTAGATTAAACCTTCTTAATTTTTTTTTAATGTTGGAGATTATTACATCATATCATTCCTACAGATGATATTCTAAAATCTAAAGGATTGAGGATTCCCTCTTGCTATCTTTTATGCAGGGAGGAAGAGGAAACTTTAGATCAGATTTTGATTACTTGTAATTTTTCTAAAACAATTTGGATATTGTCTTAGGTTTCTTTGATAGGAATCTAGAGGGGAGGGCAGCGAAATACTCTTGTTGGCTATATTCACGAGTGGAACAGGATGGGTGGCTTATTTTTGCTATTATCCCTATTATTATTTTTTTGTTTATCTGGATGACCAGAAATGATGTTAAACATAAAGAAGTAACAGTTGATATCTTTACTACTTTTAAAATGATTATTAATTTTATCTTAAGATTCTCAAATATGGAAAATTTAAAAAACTTATTAAAAGGATGATTTTAAAGATTTTTGAGAAGTTTAATCTTTCCTTTCCCATGAAATTTAGGCCAAATGAGAGTTTGATCGACTCGAAGGTGCGCGCGAGGTTATATTAAAATAACTGTGGAAGGTAGTTGGAAAACTCACAATGCAGGTACTGGTGGCATTTATAGAGATAATTTTGGTAAATTCTCGGCTTTGTTTGCAACTCCTTCAATTCCTATATCTCCTTTAGTTGTTGAATCTAAAGGTCTGTTTGGAGCAGCTGCAGGTTATTGAATAATCCGCTAATAAGCTATGTGCGGTGACTATTACAAATTTTTATTTTTTTGGAAAACCCTGACTGCAGCCAGAAAGCTGTCACCGCACCTAGATAGGTGCGGTGTCAAAATACTGTTTTTAGCGTTTTGAAAACACATAAGGTGTCAAAATGCAGTTTACCCAAACATGTCAGGTGTGTTTTCAATATGCCACGGCGCCAAAAAAGCTGCCCCAAACAGGCCCTAATTCTATAGTGAAAGCGCTTTCACTGGCTAAACATTGTCGTTGGAATCAGATTTTAGTGGAAATTGATTCTTTACTAACGTGTAAATTTTATTCTTTAATGACCGACCATGTGTTGACCATTCTTACATATGAATAAAATTTTTGCTTTAAATTCAATTTTACAAGTTTCTTGATCACATATCCA
>NW_018227266.1:0-3487 GCF_001263595.1 Phalaenopsis equestris
TTCATGAAATGTCTGCTTAGGTTATATGCTTGAACACAATTCTCTATCTGGAAGTCTTTTTTTTTTCATTCTTTAAATATAATTGGTTGTCTCAATTTATGTTTTTTTTACTAGCAGAAATCACATTTCAAACGAGAATTTGAGCAGAAAAGTTGTTCTTGAAGATTGCTTGGTTTCGGTATTGTTTTCTCAGTGGATAGCATCTGTCCGAAAGAACAACAACAACAACAACAACAAAATCTTTATCCCACTAAGTGGGGTCGACATCTGTGGGAAAGAAGATATTAAAAAAAAAAAAATCAAGCAGTTTCGATGTTGAAAATGGTGGACTGCACTGTTTGAGCACCCGAAGGCAGCTTCCTTTCATGGATAGCAAACTGCAGCCAAACTGGTACACATTTTTTTTATTTAATTGTCTTCTACCATTGAACTTTATTTTTTATTAAACAAATGATGATAGTTCTTTGAATATAATTAACACCAAAATTTACTTCTTTTTTTATTCATAATTTATAGCTGGATTTACATACATCCCACAAAATTCTTAAATATTTACATATCTAACACCTAAATACTTGAACGTTAGAGAAAAGTGTCAAAATAGTCCACTCTTTATAGAGGGTCATTTTAGTCCCAAATTTTATAAAACTAATAATTTAATCCATAGATTTTTTTTTTAATATGGGTTAAAATAATCCCCCTGTGATACCATTTGAGATACAATTTACAGAGTACAGTGGACTAATTTGACACTTTATATGTTTGAGGCAGCTGTGTCATATTGCACTATAGTTTTTCCTGTTTTTTGCCTGCATTCTCAAAAAATTATAGCTGAAAACTGTGTTTTCTCATTAGGTCTGGCTACCTGCGGTGGCTGCTAGAAAGCTGCGGCCTGACATTTTTAAATTTTCTTTTTGTAATCGCCACCACAGTTTTTTGAACAATAGCTTCTTTAACAACTTCACAGCTGCTTCTTTCAACAACTACAACTGCCCCAAACAGACTCTATGAGATTAAAATGACCCCATGTAAACAATTAAGGAATTATTTTGGCACTTTACTCTTTAAAGTTAATGTCAGTGATATTTTGGATGTGATTTAGAAATTAGGTTGTTATATAACAAGAAAGGTTGGAACGTTAAATATATAAATATATAAGAATTCTATGATGAGCATGTAAATTCCCTTAAATTTAAATTTTAGATAAAATCTAAGCTAAAAGTGAAAATCATGCACAACAGAGAAATGCTTGGTTCTGTTTTTGGTTTCTCGGTATTCAGACGTGTTCCTTAATATGATGTGCTTTGATCAGAGTATCATTCAGTATTGTTTCCTGTGCTTAAATAATTGTAATTTAGTAACTTGATATGTATTTCAGTTGTAATCAGATTTGATATCTATATTTATGGGGATAAATTCTGCATCAGGATATTATGGCTTAAATATGATCAATGGATTTTATAGTATTTGATATTTGTTTTGAGATAGGGGTATTTTATAATTTACTTGATTGATATTTGTTTTCTTGATGATTGTTTTGAAAATTTTGCTCATCATAACTAGTCAACCTTTTCTATTATTTATGCAGGGCGTAAATTGACATTTTTGTTTGAAAGTTGATATATATATATATATATATTTGATTTCTCTCTCATAGTGCATGTTATGATTTTCTTTTTTTTTTTTGTTTTGGTTGAAGAAAAATGAAGTGAATATAAAATGTGATAGGCATGCAACGGTGATAGTCGGTTAACTGGAGAGCAATGGGTAGCGGCCAACAAGCGGTGGGCGGGTGGCGGCTTGCTGTCGATGATTGACGGCAGCAAAAGCTACAGGCGGTGAGTAATGCATTACGCTAAGCTAATGTATTTGGAATTCACCCAAACACAACAAATTTCAAATGTGTTATATTTGTTATCCTGCATTTGAAATACATACAACCAATTAACCAAACACTTGGATTTTTGAAACTCTTCCAAAATGAATGCGGCGCACTTTTTTTTTTTTGCAGAAAATCAAACTAACTCTTAGTGTTTAATTTGTCATTTTCCTTTCCATATAAATCTCTGAAACATTAAGCTTTTATTTTTTCCTTAAAAAAATATTTTTTTTTATAAACTTTGAGATCATAATCTAAAGCAAAAATAGTTAATGCTACATGATTTTGAGATCATAATCTAAATGCAGTTTTCGAGCCATTTCGAGCCGAACACGAGCGAGCAAATTATTGTTCGTGTTCGGTTCGTCTACATTTCGAGCTTAAAAATTTGTTCGTGTTCTGCTCATTAAAATTGACAGCCCTACTGGTGAGCAATGATGGCAAAAATATCTTTTTTTTTAATTACTAATATTTAAAATTTAAGTTAGTTAACTTAAAAACGCATTAGATCCTTTATTGGGTACTTTATGAGCATCTATTATTGCTTCGCCTTTGTTAGCATGCTGGTAGAAATTGCACTTGTAATGTCATCATGATAGTCATGCATGTGCTAAACAAAGGAAACCCTAAAAAGGGAGTATAATTAATGTAATAGAGTTGCCATAATATTCGTGGGTCTGTGGGGCTTAAGCTATCAACAATTGTAAAAGGTGATTTACTAGAAATATGATTAATTGAGCTGTCAAAACAAGGGGCATTTGCGTAAATACCACCCAATTTCTATGTATTTACAGTTAGATATGCCAATACATAGGAATGGAGTGGTGTGTATGTAAATATTTCTAAAAACAAACTTGATGATAAGATTAAAAATCTAAATTGCTCATAATTGTTACTAATCATACATTTCTATAAGTTCCCTATCCCATCCTCTTAGCACATTCACATACTTTGACCCTATTCCTCATGTGGAGGAAGGACCCCACCCATTTAGCATTGACGCACATCATTCAACACAATCGTCACGATCGTTAAATGCATCTCAAATAAATCCCCTCCAGCATTGAAGCCGATAATCTGATACCTAAAAGTGTCCAGAAATTCTTTATTTTGGTTTGCTCATTAAAGATAATTTCAAATTGGATACAAATGATTTCCCAAGTTTTTTTCCCCCAATAAATATCCCACAAGCCTAACATCACTATTGACAAAAATAGGAACTGGCATCAGGTGGCTAATATCTTCAAAGAAAGGTCATGCAATTTAAGATGCAGTTGTAATTTTTTTTTATTAAGGCTACAAGTGAGCCACTTTTAGAATAGATAAAAGTACATAGATTAATGAAATCATGATTGACTTGTTTGTGATGAGTTTAGAATATTGCCATGTATATATAAAAACTCAAATCAAATAAAACCAATCTCGATAATTTTGCATATAATTGATTCTGTCTTTAGCAGTTCTAATGCTATTTTCAAATGCTTAGCATGATCTTCATCACTTCTTAAATATATCAAAATATCATCAATAAAGATATAGACGAAAAATACTTCTCAAAATTTAATGCAGCTTTTTGACAAGCTTCAAAGATTAAACATTTTATATATA
>NW_018227267.1:0-4345 GCF_001263595.1 Phalaenopsis equestris
CTCTCTCTCTTTCTCTCCCTCTATCTTCCTCTCTCGTTGGCTCCCTCTCTTTCTTGCTTGCACTCTCTAATTCTCCTTTAACTCTTACCTTTTTCTTCACTCTTCCCATCCTTCCCACCCACCCTCTCTCCCTTTATCCCTCTCCTTCCCAATCTACCCCACTCTTTCTACCCCTCACTCCTTCCCTCCCTCCCACGCTCTTTTGTCTCATTCTCTCTTTATTTCTCTCTTTCTCTCTCCATATCTCCCTCCATCCTTCTCTCCCTCACTCTCTTCTTCTCCTCCCACTCTCACTCTTTTCCTCTCTCTTTTTTCTATCCCTCCAATGCTCTTTTGTTCTCTCTTATCATTACTCTCGCTCTTTCTCACCCTCTTATGTTTTTCTCTCTTCTCTCAATTTTGTTTTCCCTCTCTTCATCTCTCTTTATCTCTATGTCCTTTATTTCTCTTACTATTTCTCCCTTAATCTTTTTCTCTCCCTCGCTCTTCCTCCTCCCTATCTCACTCCCTCTTACCCTCTCTTCTCTCCCTATCTTTCCTCTCTCATATATTCTTATTCTCACTTTCCCTCAGTCTCTTTATATCTCCCTTTCTTACTCACAAAACCATTCTCTCACCTTCACTTTACTATCATTATCTCTTGCTCCTCTCACTCCCTTTCCCACACTCGCTCCTCCCTCTTTTCCTTGCTCTCTTTCTTTCTCCCTTAATTGTTTTGAATTTCTCTTCCACTCCTACCTCTCTCTATGACACTTGATCTCCCTCTCTCCTTCTCCATTATCACTCTCTCCCCCTCTTTATTACTCACTCTAACTCCCTTTTGTTTCTACCCTCCCACCATTCCTCTCTATCTCTCCCTCCTTCTATTCATCTCTCACTATCCCTCTTGCTTTCTCACTCTCCCTCTAGCTCTACCTTCCTCTCACTCCCCCTCTCTTCCCTCTCACTTTTCTTTCTCACTTTCTCTAGCTCTCTCCATCTTTCTCTATCTCATCTCTTTCTCTATTTCTTCCTCCTTTTCTAGCTCAATCTCCATTTTCTCGCTTGTTCTCTATCACACTCTCTCATCTCTGCTCTCCCTTTATCTTGCCAACTCTCTCTTTCTCTCTCTCTCACACATACACACTCATCCACTGTATCCCTCCCTCCCTCCTTTTATTTCTTTATCCTCTCTATCTCTCTTCCTCCCTGCTCTTTTTTCTGCTCTCTCTCTCTCTCTCTCTTCACTCCCCCTCCCCTCTCCTTCACTCTCTTGTTCCTCCCTCCATTTCCCACCCTCCCTCTCTCTTTCTCTCTATGTTCCCTTCCTATCTCTTGCTCTCTCTCTCCCTCTCCCTGCCTTTTTCCAACTATCTATCGTTGTCACTGTTTCTCCCTTTGACCCTCCCTCTTTCCTTCCCTCAATTTTTCTCTTTCTTTGATCTCCTTTGCTTCTCTTCTTATCTCCCTTTTCTATCTGTTACTCTCTTTTTCACTCTCCCTCATTCTTTCTTCTTTGTTATTCTCTGTTTTATATCTTCTCTCACATTCTCTTACCCTCTCTCCCTCTCTAACTTTCACACTATATCTAACACACTCTATCTCTCTCTCCTTTTTTATTTTTTCTCTCACTCTCCCACCCTTCCCTTCTGGTTATCCCTCACTATCTTTTCTCTCTCTCTTCTCTCACTCATCTCTAACTCTCTCCTCCCTTTATTGTGCTCTGTCTCTCTTTTTATACCTTTCATTCTCTCTCTCTCTATCCCTTTACCTCCCTCTGCTCTCTTTCTCTCACTCTCTTTATTTCCTTCTCTTTCTCCCTCTCTCCCTCTCTCATTCTTCTCTGCTCTCTTTCACTCTCTCACTAACCAACCCTCCTCCCTTTCCATCCCCTCTCTCTATTTCTCTCTCTTTCTTTACTATGTCATCCTGTCATCCTCTCTCTCTTTCTTTCCTACCTCATCGTCTCTCTCTCTCACACTTTCTCTTTCTCTTTCTCTCTCACTCCTTTTCTTTCTCCCTTCCTCCGCCCTCCCTCTATCTCTCTCTCCTCTTTCTTGCTCTACCTTTTGCTTGTTCTCTCTCTCCTTCTTTATCTTTTCACTTGCTTGCCTCTCTCTCTGCTCTTTCTCTCTTCTCTCTCTCAAACATTTCTTTTGTTCATATTCTCTAGCTCTCTTTTCCTCTCTCTCATGCTCTCTTTACCTTTCCCACACCTTCCAACCTTCCCTGCCTTTTTCACCCTCTCACTCACTCTCTCACTCTTTCTTTCTCTCACTCACTCTCTCTTTTTTCTTTCTCACTCTAACATGGACTCTCATATTTCTCATTCTCTCTATTTTCTCTCTCCCACTTTTCTATCGCTCTCTCTATTTCTCACTGTCTTTTCTTCCTTTCCTCTCTTTCTCCCCATCCCTTCTTCTTTCTCTCATTGTATCTTCCTCTCTCTCTTCTCTCACTCTTATCTTTTTATCACTCTCTTCTCTTTCTAATCTTCGCTCGCTTCTTACCCAATCTCTCTTTCATGCTATTTTTTCTCTTTCCATTTTCTCAAGCTCTTCCTCTCGCACAACCTTCCCTCTCTCTTCCCTTTCTCAAGCTCCCTCTCTCTATCCCTCTCCTATCTCTCTCTTTTTCTCTCACTGTCCTCTTTATTCTCACTCTCACTTATCTCTCTATAGCTTCTCTTTCTTCTCTTTCTCGCTTTCTCTCTCTCTCTCACGGCCCCTCTCTCCTCCCTCATTTTCACTTTATCCATCTTATCTCTATTACTCTCTCTTACTTTATCTCTCTCGTACCCTCCATCTCTTGCACTCTCTCCCTCTATCTCCCTCCCTCCCTCCATACATCTTTATTTGTCTCCCTCAATTTCTCTCTTCTCTCCTATCTACCACTCTCTACCACTCTCTCACTCTCTGTCCCTTGCTATCACTCTCTATCTCTTGCACTTCTATGTCTCTCTTGCTCTCTTTCTCGCTCACTCTCTGTCTCACTCCTAGCCCTCTTTCTCTATTTTTGTCCCTCTCCTACCCTTTTTTCTTTCTCTCTTGCTCTCTCCCTCACTCTCTTTTGTCCTCTCCCTCACCCTCCATCTTTGTTTATTCACTAGAACTTCATTTTTTTCTCTCTCACTCTCTCCCTCTCTCCCTCCTTCTTTCTCACCTTCACTCTTTAACTCTTTCTCCCTCTCACCCTATTACTCTTCTCTTTATTCTCTCTCTTGATATTTATCTCTCCATCTCTTTCTCTTTCTCCCACTCATTAATGCGATAGTGTGGGAGTGAGAGGGATGAATAACGAACAAAAGAGCACATGGAAGAGGAAGTGAGAGAGTGAGGGAGGGAACGAGCGATAGTGTGGGAGGAAGGGAGTGATCAAGAGAGTGAGGAAGAAAGCATGAAAAGAAAAGAGAGAGACAATAGTGATAGAGAAGAGAGAGAATATGGATGGTGAAAGTTAGTAAGGATCTCTCCCAGTTTCACCATTCCTCTTTCGCACTCCATCTTTTGCACTCTCTATCTTTCACTTTATCCCTCTCCCTCACCAACTTTGTCTCCATTTCTCTCTCTATCTCTTCTCTTTGTACTTCTCACTAGCTCTCTCTTCCACACTATCACTCTCTATCTCTCCCATTTTCCTTTTCTCTCTTTACCTCTCTTATTTTCTTTCTCTCTCAATCACTTTCCTCTTCCATCTCTCACTATCTTTCTCTCTCTCCTTTCTTCCTTTCCTTCTTTCTTTCTAATTTTGTCACTTTAGTCCTTTCTCTCCCTCTCCCTCCATTGTTTCTTCACTCTAATCACTCTATCTTTATCCCATTATCCTTCTCTCTCTCCCTTCCTGTCTTCATCCCCCTTTCCCTTATTAGCTATCTTTACCTCTTTATCCCTCCCTCTCTCCCTATCTCTCTTATCTCTATTCTCACTTGCTCTATCTGTCTCTCTCTTATTCTCTCTCTTTGTCAATGTTTCTTTCTATTTCCCCACCTCTCCCTCTCTCTTACTCTCTCTCTTGGTCTCTCTCTTCTCCCCATCACGCTTGGGTGCTTGGGTATCTCTCTATCTATCTATCTATCTTTTGTAGTCACTCTCTCTTTCACCCACACCCCTCTTTTTATCTATATTTTCATTCTTTGAATCTATTTATTTGCTCCCCTTTACTCGCTCTCACCGACTCTCTCTCTCCTATCCCTATCTAACACTCTCTTTTTCTTTCTATCTCTCTCTTATTATCATTCTCACTCTATATTCTTTATCTCTCACTCTCTATCTCTCTATATCTCTCCCCCATTCTAACCCTCAAAAACTCCCACCCAACGTCCCTCCTTCTCTCCCTCTCGATCTCCCTTCTTCTCTTTATTTCCCTC
>NW_018227267.1:4832-10056 GCF_001263595.1 Phalaenopsis equestris
CCGCACTCTCTCTCTTCTCTTAACTCTCCCACCCCTCTCTCGCACTCTCTACCTATCTCTCTATGTTTTAAGCCACTCTTCACCTCTTTCTCCCTCACTCACACACACACTCTCTCTCCATCTCCTTATTTCTCTCTCCCTCTCTCACACACTCTCTCTCTCCCTTCCTCAATCTGTCTTGCTCACTCTCTCTCTCTGCAACTCTCTTTATCCCTCTTTGATGCACCCTCTCTTTTCTCTCTCTCCATACTTATCTTATTCTCTCCATCCCTCACTCAATCCTCATCTCTCCTCTCTCTTTTTCTCCCTTACTCTATCTCTCCCTTCGTCTCTCCACCTCCCTCTTTGTGTCTCTCTCACACCTTATTGCTATATCTCTCTTTCTTTCTTCTAAACTCTCTCCCTATCTCCTATCCTTTCTCTCTTTCTCATTTACTTTTACTACATTTCTAGCTCTCTCTCTCTCTCTCTCACTTACTCTTCCTCACTCTCTCACTTCTCTCATCTCTCCCAACCCTCTCTCGCACTCTCTACCTATCTCTCTATGTTTTAAGCCACTCTTCACCTTATTCTCCCTCACTCACACACACACTCTCTCTCCATCTCCTAATTTATCTCTCTCCATCTCTCACACACACACTTCACTCCCTCCCTCAGTCTCTCTTGCTCACTCTCTCTCTCCCCAACTCTCTTTATCCCTCTTTGACGCACCCTCTCTTTTTCTCTCACCATACTTATCTTATTCTCTCGATCCCTCACTCTATCCTCATCTCTCCTCTCCCTTTTTCTCCCTTACTCTTATCTCTCTCCCTTCATCTCTCCACCTCCCTCTTTGTGTCTCTCTCACACCTTATTGCTATATCTCTCTTTCTTTCTTCTAAACTCTCTCCCTATCTCCTATCCTTTCTCTCTTTCTCATTTACTTTTACTACATTTCTAGCTCTCTCTCTCTCTCTCTCACTTACTCTTCCTCACTCTCTCACTTCTCTCATCTCTCCCAACCCTCTCTCGCACTCTCTACCTATCTCTCTATGTTTTAAGCCACTCTTCACCTTATTCTCCCTCACTCACACACACACTCTCTCTCCATCTCCTAATTTATCTCTCTCCATCTCTCACACACACACTTCACTCCCTCCCTCAGTCTCTCTTGCTCACTCTCTCTCTCCCCAACTCTCTTTATCCCTCTTTGACGCACCCTCTCTTTTTCTCTCACCATACTTATCTTATTCTCTCGATCCCTCACTCTATCCTCATCTCTCCTCTCCCTTTTTCTCCCTTACTCTTATCTCTCTCCCTTCCCTTCATCTCTCCACCTCCCTCTCTCCACCTCCCTCTTTGTGTTATTTTCACTCGCTTGAGCACTATCTTTCTTACTTTCTCTCCTTCTCTTTCTATCTCTCTCTACCTTCTCTCATACATTTTCTCTTATCTTTCTCTCTCTATCTCTCATATTATCTTTCTCTCTATTTGTGATATTAGAATAGAGAGGGATAAATAACAAGAGAAATAGAGCAAACAAAGGATTGGGAGGGAGAGAGATAAAGAGATACTGAGAGAGAGAGAGAGAGAGGGAAAAAATTAGAGAAAGTTATAGAAATAGTAGAGAGAAGGTTAGAGCAAGGTTGAGGGAGCATGAGAGAGAGAGAGAGAGATCGATAGTGGAAGCTATTGTGTGAAGGAGAAAGATAGAGCACGAGAGAGATAGAAGGTGGAATTGGAGTAGAGATAGTGGAAGGGAAGGGAGAGAGAAATTTGAACAACATAGAGGGAGGTTAAAAAAAATATAGGGTGAGGAAGAGAGATGGTGAGAGGACTGCAAAGTAGAGAGCTTAAGAGAGGGAGGAAAGGGATCGAAGAAATGAGGGTGTGGTAGAATAGAGAGAAGTTGGAGAGAGTTGGAAGAGAGTGAGAGAGTGTGAGAGGGAGATAGAATGTAAGGGTGAGCAAGAGAAGAAAATAAAAAAGGGCTCGGTAAAAATTTAAAAAATAATGGAAGGTGAATATAGGAGAGGTATCCAAATAAAATGACGGAGAGTTGGTAAGTGGAAAGCAAGTGTGTGTGTGTGAGAGAGAGAGACTGAGGAAGTGTGATAGATAAAGAATGAGTGAGAGAGAGTGCAACGGGGAAAGGTCAATGCAAGAAACCAAGAGACATAGTGAGAGAGAGAATGGAGAGAGTGAGAGAAAGAAGAAATAAGAGATATTAGGAAGAGAGATGAATGAGTAGGGAGGAAGTGAGTATAGAGAGTGGGAGAGAGAGGGGAATATATAGAAGAGATTGAATAGAAAGAGAGGGATGAGAGGCAGAGCGAGAGAGGGGAAAGACTGAACGAGTGAGTGATCGAGAAGGTCGAAGAAATAAAGGGGAAGAAGGGAGGGAGGAGGGGTAAAGAGAGTTAAAGAGAGGATGAGAGGGGCAGATAGAGACAAATGAGTGAAGATAGGAAGCAAAAATTAGATAGTTAAAGAGAGGGTGAGATGGGAAGAGAGAGAAGTATGAATAAAGATGGGAAGCGAAGAAAGGGAGAGAGGTGTTGGGAAGTTTTGGAGGTGTGTATGGAGTTAAAGTGGGGTAGGGATAGAGAGAGTGAGTGGGAGTGGGAAGGGGAAGGGAGAGATAGAGCAAGAAGGCAAGAAGTGAAATTGAGAGAGAGCGAGTGACAGAGAATGAGAGAAGTGAGTAAGAGTGTTAATAAAAGAGAGGGAGAGAGAGAAAGGGTAAGAGAGCAAGATAGACAGAGAGGGAGCGATAAAGTGAGAGGGAGAGTAATAGTGCTAGATAGAGGGATAAAGATAAAGATAGGGAGAATTAGAATGAGATAGAGAAAGAGAGGGAGAGAGAAAGAGGGATATATAGAAAGAGATAGAAAGAATAAGAAAGAGGGAGAAAGGATTGGAGAGAGATAGAGGGATAGAGAGAAGGGGAGAGAGGGAGAGGTAGGGAGAGAAAGAGAGGGAGACAGAGAGATATTTTGAGTTGTGGAGTAGTAGAGTGAAAGAGATTGAGAGATAAATTAAGAAAGAGTGGCGTAAGAGTGGGAGGGATAGAGAGAAAAAGATAGCAAGATGCAGATGAGAGAGAGAGAGGAGCAAGAGTGAAAGAAATAAGGAGAGAGTAAAGGAGACAGAGGGAAGAGAAACATAAAAAGATAGAAAGAGAAAGGCAGATAAGGAGGGAGAGCGAGAGAACAAGAGCAAGGGGAATGAGAGAGATGAAAAGGACAAGAACGAGACTTAGAGTGCTGGAGGAGAGAGAGAGGGCGAGAAAGAGGGAGAGATATATAAATAGGAAAGGAAAGGATGGGGGAGCAGCGGAGAGTGCAAAATTGAGAGGGAGAAGGGGTTATGGAGAGTGGGAATGAAAGATCGAGAAAGAGAGTGAGAGTTTTTGAGAGAGGAAAAGAAGGAGCGAAGTAGAGAGACGAAGAGAGAGTGTAAGCATAAAAAGGAGAGAGAAGAGTAAGCAAGAGAAGGGAGAGGGAAAAAGAGAAAGGGAGGAAGACAGAGAGATAGAGAGGAGGGAGGGAAAAATATAAAATAGAGAGAAGATGGTGAGCCGACTAAGGATTGAGAGAAAGAAAGTAAAAGAGCAAGATAATGGAGAGATAGAAAAGTACCGGAGAGTGAATGAGAGTGATAGGGAGAGAGGGACCAAGGGAGAAGAGAGAATAAAATTGAGGAGAGAGGGAGGGATGAGAGAAAGTGAGAGAATGGAGAGAGAGGGTGGGATAGATTTAGAATGTCAGACAGAGAGAAAGAGGAGAGAGAAATAAAGAAAGATTGCAGAAAAGTTGAAAGAGAAAGAAAAGGTGGATGGGAGAATGAGAGAGAGTAGAGACAAAGAGAGATCAAGAGAGAGAGGTTGAGGAGTTTTAGAGAGTGAGAAGAGAGAGAGTGTGTGAGGACAAGTGTGAATTATAGAGAGGGCAGGAGAGAGCGAGGGAGAGATATAGATGAAGGGTAAGTGAGGGGGGAGGGAAGAGGGGAGATTGAGATTGTGAGTGCAAGCAAAAGAAAGTGGGAGAGAGCAAGGGTGAGACTGAGGGAGGGAGGAGAGAGATATTAGAGATAAGAGGGAAGAAGGCAAGAGGAGAGATACAAAGAGAGAGAGAGAGAGGAGGGACATAGAGAGAATCAGATAGAGCGAAAGAAAGAGAGAGTGTGTTAGAAAGAGGGAGAGCTCAAAATAGTCAGGGAAAGGATGGACTAAATGAGAGAATATATAAAGAGAGTGAGAGAGAGGTGATGAGAGAGAGGGGGGAGAGTGCGAGAAAGAGAAGGAGAGTTAAAGAGGACAATATGGAAGGAGAGAGATGGAGGGAGTGAAGGAGAGATGGAAGGCATGATTGAGGGAATAGGAGAGAGAAGGAGAGAGAGAACATAAGAAAAGAGAGAAAGAGAGAAATGGGGATGCTAAGAGATGTTGAGAGAAAGACGAAGGGATTGAGAGCAAGAAAGGATAAGAGAGATAGAGATTGATAAGAGTGCTGGAGAAATGAGTGAAGATAGCGGCAAACGAGAGTGTACGATGGTGGGAGAGAGAGAAGAAAAGTTAAAGATAAAGTGACAAAAAGGAGACAGAAAGTGAGGGGTGAAAGAGGGATAGAAGGGGAAAGAGATTGAGTGAGAGAGAGAAATAGAGGAAGAGAGAAAGGAAGGGAGGGAGAGATAATAAAGTGGGTAGAAGTGCTACAGGGAGGAAGAGAGAGGGGATGGGAGAGGTAGAGGGCGGAAGAGAGAGTGGGTGGGAGAGGGAGAGGGATAGGGAGTGGGGGGAAGAGAGAGTTAGTGTGAGAGGGAGAGTGTAAGAGAGGGTGAAAGAGAGTGAGAGAGAGAACAAAGAGACTCTAATTATTTCTTATCTTTCTAGAGGCATGTTGGGCACTGCTTCTTTGATTACAACAACAATAACATCTCCAAGATGAGCATATCGGTGATTATCAGTTCCTATGATTCGAATACACATTATTTTTTGAGCTCCACTGTTATCCGCTACATTCAAAAGGGTCTGAGGTTGAATCATATCATTTTTATTTTAATCTCTTATTTCAAGATAATGGAAAAAAGAAATATTGTCTGTCCAGAGATAAATAAATCCGTGGTTTTTTTTATTCTTAATACTCCTTTTCTTCTTTTACTTTTGTTTACCTATCCTGAAATAACAAATTGTTTAGGAATCGCTTGCATTGGCTTTGGTGCATTACATGTAACAGGCTTATAT
>NW_018227268.1:0-800 GCF_001263595.1 Phalaenopsis equestris
AATTACAAATAAAATGCAAAAATGAAAATCACATCGCATTACAATTTTAATAAATTTCAACCACCACACCGACAATTATAATAAAACATTAAAAACTATCCAATTACATCACAAAAATAAAAATGATAGTACAAATACACACAAACATCCATTTCTATTATAAAAGATTACAAAAATAAGAGTACAAGTACAAGTACATCAATTACTATCAGATATAAAAATCTCAAACTATGTCTTCGTCTCCTTGATCCGCAGGTGGATTAGGCTGATATTGAGTATATCGGGGGCATTCAAGAAAAGTAACATCAGGCTCACATCTATTGTGTCAGGCCTGAGCTTCGTAGTAAGCTATCTCAAAATCTTAATGCCTCTGTAGGTACTCAATATCATAATCATGTCTACGTTCTAAACCTCTAATCCTTTGATTTATTAATTCTATACTCTTTTGCTGCAAGGTCAACTCATTCATTAAGTCAGTCAGGGTAGGGGAACTAGAAGGTGGAAGGTCATAACTAGTAGAGGGGATATCTCTATTAGTAGAAGGTTCTTGACTTCCACTCCCAGTTCTCCATTTTTTTGTGGGATTCATAAGTTTTCAAATTAGCTTTACTAATGGGTTTCATAGGGTAAACCCATTCCTCATCACCTCTAGCTTCCACTCCAGAAAGTTGGCAAAGTGCATAAATAAGGCCAGGATGTCCTAGACCTCCACTTGTTTCACTCCTTGTCGTAGTCAATATATTCTTAAAAATAATTCACCCCACTTTTATATTTCTATTATTCTGAATACAGAAATTCAA
>NW_018227269.1:0-3472 GCF_001263595.1 Phalaenopsis equestris
GTAAGAAAATTATGATAATACTTTGAAACATAACTGCTCATGTGAGAAGGCACTTGACAAAAAAAAAAAAAAAGGGAAGTTTACATACATACCACACAATTCTTATATATGTACACTCTAACACCTAAACTTTTAACGTTTACATTTATAACAACTTAATGTCGTAAACTCATGCCTGAAAAGATTTATTTAACTTCTAAAAAGTAGGCGATAGTAGTAATTTTGATGTGATATTATAGAATTGAGTGTCGTGTATGTAAATATATGAAAGTTTGGGTATTAGATATGTAAATACATAAGAATTATGTGGTATATATGTAAATGCCCCAAGAAAATAATAAATAATAAAAAATTATCACTTTTATAGTCGTGGTTGTACCTTTCTTTAGTCCCAAATCTTAAAATAATAGATTACTTTTGTTGTTTAAATTGTAAAACTTAACACAATTTTGGGACCGTTTAGAACAGCTTGAGCATGTTTGTTCGAGTAAAGTGAAATTTTAGGTGAGATGTGTTTTAATATAAAAAGGATATTTTCTGATTTCAAATATGTTAGTTTGCTTGCTGTGGGTTAACATAATTAGATTTATTAGTTGTGTGAACTGTCAGTGGCCTCATGCGTTACAACTTACAAGGTTGAGCACGCAGAAAGGGGGCAAATTCAAATATTTAGGGGGTAAATGACCCAATTGCTCCCCTTTATTAACATAATTAAAAAATTCAGCCCTTGAGTTCCAGCTAAAGCCATTGAGTAACGATGACACATAATTGATTCCTTGTCACATTCTTGTCTATAATAATCTTTGATAAAACACGCCAGTTTCCTAAAGTTCGCTAATAGTAAAAGCACCAAAGTGTTATGTTATGTATGTAAATGTATATGAAAAATATGTCAACGCAATCTTAAGGTAACCGGACGGTTCTAGAGCAAGGATTGATCGATTGGACGCCTTATTGACGACCGAGATTAGATGCTAACGGAGAAGGCATTGAGGTCAGGCGATTAGAAGAATGCAACAAATAATTTCCTATAGAACGACGATCGACTCCAAAGACAATCGACGAGTTGCTCAGTCCCAGACTCTGTACCAATGAAGTTAAGGCGTATAAAGCGGTCGGCAGACTTCTCATCAACCGAATATATTCGCAGCCTTATTATATTCTAATGTTCTTATAGTTACTAAACGACCCCCCTCAAACATAATAATGAGGGGGCAAACTTGTAATTTTGTAGCAACTGTGACCTATTCCTCTAAATAGGGGATCCGTGCCATGAAGAAAGGCTAGACTCTTTTATTGTGCCCTCTCTCTCTCTCTAAGTACGTCCTAGCAGAACATTATATACCTTGGGTGTGTTTCTCGGACATTTTCGGATTCAACTATATGAAAGTTCAAGTGTGAGATTTGTAAATACATAAGAATTGTGTGCTACGTGTGTAAATTTCCCTAAATAAAAATAATTTAAAAAAAGAGCGGAGATTTCACTTCTTACTTTAATAGCCTGTTGCATAAACAGCATCGCTATCAGCATACCAAATAGCTCACCAGCCACTCTGGTAAATCTATTTATAATTGAGCATGCGCCGAGAATAGACAGTAGGAATAACAGGAAAGAAGTCCACACACACACCCTGAAAGTATAAAAATAAAGACAAATCATAGATTATGTTGAAGATAAAATTATATAAATTATCATTGATAGAACCACAATTTACATAAAGTATTGCATACATACCACACAATTCCTATGTATTTGCTTATCTAACACCTAAACTTCAATATTTTTGCTTAAATAACATTCAAATCATTAAGAACATATCAAAAACACTACTATTACTAGCTTTTTTAAAGTGAAATACACATTTTTCATAAGTAGGTTTTGATGTGACTATGAGACAGAAAGTTTAGATGTTAGATATGTAAATACATCAGATTTGTGTGGTATGTAAGTAAATTTCCAAAAGTTCATCTTTATGTGAAAGCTTACCATGCAGTCCAAGCCAGAAACAACTTTCTGCCTAATTCTTCTTTATCTTTCACAAAATTAAACATGAATGTGTACATGAGGACTGTAGGTTCTGCAACTCCAAGGACCAGCAAAGGCTGACCTCCAATTATTGAGTGTATTATCCCACAAATTGCAGTGGATGCTAGGGTTTGCACTGCTGTAATCACACCATCTGTTCATAATCCAAGTTTTAATTGAATTAAAATTCACTTTCCACAAACCCAAAAAAAAAAAAATCAATAGAACAGTATTTCTCTCCAGTTGCTCTCCAAATGAAATTACAGGAATTGCTGAAGCAAAGAAGATGTAGGTCGTGGGAGCCAGAATTCTACCAACAATAACGAAAAATGAGAAATAAATTGAGAAAAATAGCATAAAATTTCGGATTATAGAACATAATGACATGAAATTTAAAAGAGAGAAAAATCTGAAAATCTGAAACAAATTCTAACAATACCTAACGCCTGACCGGAACCCTCCAGTCCAGTCCTGCTTGTAGCACAGAAATCTCCCTTTTAGATCATTTTTTATGCCTCTGAAAGGCACAAATGTCTCCTCCATGCTCCCTCCGATCACTCAAGAACTCAAATTTTCAGATAAAAATACGGATTACATATCTGTTCTTCGTCCCAACTGCGCAAATGCAAGTGCCCTACGATCTTAAACTTTCCACCAAAAAAACAAAGAATTGAAACTTCTTCATAGAAGTAGGGATTTGGAACAGAGACAAGAAGCAAAAAAAAAATAAATAAATAAAAATAAAAATTTCGATCAAGAGAAATCCAGGAGTACTGAATCAAAATCTAAAATGGGAGAGTGAGAAAGAACTCCAAGCAGGAGCTGAAGAGTGCATTGCTCGCATTGGAGCTTTAAAAGCTGGGAGAGAAGGGGAAACACTGGAGAGGATGGCGGGCATGTCTATATATACTTGGAGCATTTACATAAATACCACGAAATCTTTATGTATTTAAATATCTAACTCTCCTATTCTTCACTTTTTATATTTACCACCCATAATTTTCACTTTAAAAAAAGTGAAATGAACCATTTCATATTAGTAATGTGGTAGGTTTGTAAAAATTTAAATTTAAATGTTAGATATGTAAATACATAAGAATATATTAATTGAGTGGTATGTATGTAAATCTTCCTATACATTTAATTTTATAAAGTTAGCTGTTGGTATATTTGAATTCTAATCCTTGCGGTTGAGAAATATTTGCGTGCGTAAGCAAAGTTGAGTACATTTTAGGTTATTCAGAGTGTACAAATAGATTACACTTAAGTTATACCTCCTTATAATTTTTCCTGTAACTTAAATATAATCTAGATTTACCCTCCGAATAACCTAAAATGTACTCAACTCTGCGTATGCTTTCCGTACGCAAATATTTCTCCTTATGATGAGTGTGAAATGTTTTGATCACTGGCTGACCAAGGGTTTTTTGGTTTACTCTAATATAT